>NW_027649843.1:550000-691000 GCF_965287045.1 Carcharhinus amblyrhynchos | reverse complement strand
CTCCCACAGACCACCGGCCCAAATCCATGTATCTGCACAGCAAACAGTGATAGTCACTGAGCTGTTGTGGTGCCCGTCTGCTGGTCCAGTTTTAAGCGTACACAACGACACGAAGCAGTAGGCCACTCTCGAAACATCCAAGAGCAGCCACGCACGACCCACCGTGTAGATGCCCCTCGTGAGACAACAAGGTGAACTGACACACCTGCGAGTAAAAGAGAAAAACATCAACACATGTAGCATTAGATTTCCAGTATCGTCCGAGGCTCTGACCCTTATTTAAAACCGTCTCCTAGAACCCTCCATCCCTGTGTCACTCATGTGTCTATCTAAGTAAACCTTAAACAACTCCAGCATGCCTGCGTCCACCGCCCTACTTGGTAGCGCATTTCCATACCCCCATGACCCTCTGTGTGAAAAACCTCCCTCGAGTATCCAAATTATACTTCTCCCCCCTCACCCTGAGCTCGTGACCTCTCGTGATATTTGTCTCCAATCGAGGAAAGCCTGCCACTGTTGACTCTATCTATCCCCTTCATTATTTTATACACCTCTATCAGATCCCCCCTTAATCTCCGTCTTTCTAAGGAGAAAAGCCCCAGTTTTCCCAATCTTTCCTCATAACCCAGTCCTTCCATACCAGGCAGCATCCTGGTAAACCTCCTTTGCACTCTCTCCAGGGTCTCCACGTCCTTCTGGTAGTAAGGTGACCAGAACGGACGCAGTACTCCAAATGCGGTCTAACCAACGTTCTGTACAACTGCAGCATTAGACGCCAGCTCTTATACTCTATACCCCTTCCTATAAAGGCTAGCATTCCGTAAGCTTTCTTCGCAACCTTCTCCACCTGAGTTGCTACCTTCAGAGACTTGTGCACTTGCACTCCCAGGTCCTCTGCATTTCTATACTCTTAATTGGTCTACCCTTTATCATGTAACTCTCCCTGCATTATTCCTTCCAAAATACATCACCTCGCATTTATCCGGATTAAATTCCATTATTCTTATTAAGGTGTTAATGCTATGAATGCAAAGTGAATCCACATGGGAATTAATGCTTATATTCCTCATTTTCAAACAAATACTCAAATCATCTGTCACTGCAAATCAAATCCACACAGTCTGAGACTGACGTACATTGAAATGGTTTGTGTGAGGCTGAACTTGTTCACGGTAACAGGAATAGTTTTTTTATATCAATGCAAAAACGGATAGAGATGAAGGGCCTACCTGAAATAATGAGTAGAATCAGAATTATTTCAGTGTGGAAGGCTGATTTATACAAATATCTTACAGTGAGAAGAGCACATCAAATGGTGTTGCATATCCTCTTACAACAGTGAGCCAAAACCAGTGAGAAGGTTATGAGGTGACCTGATTGAGGCATACTAGATGATCAGAGGGTTAGATAGGGTGGACAGTGAGAGCCTTTTACCTCGGATGGTGATGGCTAACACGAGGGGACATAGCTTTAAATTAAGGGGTGGTAATTAAGACGGATGTCAGAGGTAGTTCTTTACTCAGAGGGTAGTAAGGGTGTGGAATGCCCTGCCTGCAGCAGTTGTGGACTCGCCAACTTTAAGGGCGTTCAAATGGTCAGTGGATAGGCATATGGATAACATTGGAATAGTTTAGGTTAGAGGGTCATTAGATTGGTTCCACTGGTCGGGGACACACCGAGGGCCTGGACTGCGCTGAAATGTTCTATGTTCTAAAACCTGGTAATGGTGAAAGATGTGGTTTCTTTCTCCTCTATGATCGGAGTATCGCTACTGCTGCTCATCCCTCCGTTCATACATTTATATTGCTAAATAAAACCTCAGAGTATCATGGCTTCTTCAATGAGAAAGGCTCTGCAGAGTGGAACAAATATCTAGAAGGTGGAAGGTTTTGGCTGGGATTTTACACCCCGCAGTGAGTTGATTGTAAAATCCTGTAAGTCACCCAAAGGGATGAATCTCACTGAAGAAAAGTTGGAGAGAATCACTCCTGTAAGAAATACATTACTGCTGTCTCCATTTCACACTAGGGAGAGACCTGAAGAGTCACGGCAATGATTACATGGAAATGTCGCTGGTCTGTTTGAGAGCGATATCCAGCCAGAGATTTACCACAACGGAACAAACTATTGAAAAACAGCCGACAGAATTCCCTATCACAGAAAGCAGTGGAGGCCAAATCTCAGCCTTGTGGCTAAGATCGAGTGTAGTATCCACATGTTGGGCTGGGTTAAAGTTGTTAGGTTACATTTTAGCTTCATTTGAAGCAATTTTTAAAAGCAGCATTTTGGCTGAGATGAAAATGAGATCAAGCCTTGGAGAAGGAGCTAATCCTGACTCCAAGCAGCTTGGATCGTGCAGATCAAACCCAGGACAGGAGGTGAGAGCCCTGTCTGTCCAGCTTGGATTGGAAATGTCTCACTCACTGAGACTCTGAATTGGATTTGGGGGGGACTGGGAGAGAAACAGAGAACGATAGAGCAAAGGGTCAAATTATCTCCTCTGCTCCCATTCCCCATGTTTCTGTATTCATACAAAACATTCATTAACCAAATACTGTTATAAAAATCAAACACTGAAACAATGCTCAGATTGAACTTCACCTTTCATTTCAGCAGCTGCAGTTTGACATTTTGTTTAACAGCCTCAGAATAGAGTGTTTCATTCAGAGGGAAAGATCGAGGGGGAAGGGGAGGGGGGAGGGTGGGTGTGGGAGGAGGGGGGAGGGTGGGTGTGGGAGGAGGGGGGAGGGTGGGTGTGGGAGGAGGGGGGAGGGTGGGTGGGGGGGTGGGGTGGGTGGAGGAGGGGGAGGGTGGGTGTGGGTGGGGGGGGAGGTGGGGTTGGGGGGAGGGGGGGAGGGTGGGTGTGGGAGGAGGGGGGGAGGGTGGGTGTGGGAGGAGGGGGGGAGGGTGGGTGTGGGTGGAGGGGGGGAGGGTGGGTGTGGGAGGGAGGGGGGAGGGTGGGTGTGGGGGGTGGGGTGGGTGGAGGAGGGGGGAGGGGTGGTGGGGTGTGGGGGGGTGGGTGTGGGAAGGGGGGAGGGGGGTGGGGGGTGGGGTGGGTGGAGGAGGGGGGAGGGTGGGTGTGGGTGGGGGGGAGGGTGGGTGTGGGGTGGGGGGGAGGGGTGGGTGTGGGTGGGGGTGGGTGCGGGAGGAGGGGGGGAGGGTGGGTGTGGGAGGAGGGGGGAGGGTGGGTGGGGGGAGGGTGGGTGTGGGAGTGGGGGGAGGGTGGGTGTGGGAGGAGGGTGGGTGTGGGAGGAGGGGGGAGGGTGGGTGTGGAGGAGGGGGGGGGGTGGGTGGGTTTGGGAGGAGGGGGAAGCGGTGGGGGAGGAGATGTCGGGGAGGGGGGAGTGGGGAAAAGGGGAAGGCGGAGGGCAGGCGAAGGAAAGAGGTGGTGAGGTGAAGGAAGGGTCTGGACATATTAACCTGACTTTTTACTCATCATCTCCACACCTACACTGAGCCTCAGAAGAACCCCAGTGATTTGGAGAAGCGAGGGTTAGATCTTCCATCCATGATGGACTCCCAGTTTTCTCCCTGCGCTGGATTGTCCCATACTCATCAGAGAGATAGTTCACATCAACTTCCAAACCTCAACTAAAACATTCCTAAAGCAATAGATATCATCACTAAGGATCAACATTACATACACAGAATCTTAAACTACATAGCTTCAAATACATTGCAAAATCCAAACCGATTTTCATTACAGACACTCCAAACCCACTCGATCCATTCGAGTTCCTAACGGCCTCACAACAAACCAAAGTGTTTTAAAAATATCTAAACCTTCTTTCATCTGCTTTCTGAACATTATAACATTATTACAGAAGATTAACCTGCCTAAAAAAATCCCCCCCCCCCCCGATATATCTCCTGCCTCTGTTTGCTGATTCTGGGAGGAGAAAATGCTGAAATGATTTGGTGTAAAATTTGAAACATTGAGGAAAGTTAACCTGTCTGACTGACTGACACCCAACTGCTTTATACCAGGAAGAGTCAGGCTCAGAGGTTTGGCACTCTCACAGGATACATGTCAGTACGCTGGATTTAGTGTGATCCCCACGTGCTGTGTGGATGGAGTATCGTCACCATAAACCAGCATTTCATGGGAAAGTATCACCCAAGGTTCCAGTACTGTTACCACCCAGTCTCCAACTGACCTTACAAATCTCACCTTCCTGCACACGTGAGAGTGGGGGGGACAGGATGGACAATGCACCACGGCTCAATCTGTGCATCACTATATATATATATATCGTCATGTTAATGTTTAACCTGTATGTTACAAAATGGTTCCTACATAGTTCCCAATGGCTCAGACTGTTGGAGACGATGCACTGGGCTGTTCCCAGCGACACAGGGGAAGGTGTGGATCTGGTCAAGTGATAATGTGACTATCCTGTGTCAGGAGCACGGGAGATATTCCCAAAGACAGCAGAGCACAAGCATGAAGTAGCAGCTAACCTAATGGATAACTCTCTTTGCAGGGATTCTTTGGTATAACAGTGCAGAAAGAGGCCATTCAGCCCATTGAGTCTGCACCAATTCTCAGAACGAGCATCTTCTCCACATCTCTGTTCATTTCGCAGGCTAATCCACCTCACCTACGATGCACCTTTGGGCTGTGGTGGTAACTGGAGCCCCCAGAGGAAATTGAGTGGGATTGTGTTCGGTGCAGACTCGATGGGCCTCTGTCTGCACTTTAGGGTTCGATGGTTCTATTCACATCTTCCCTGGATTGTCACTAAAATTACACCTGAGAATAACGACTCCCCCCCCCCAACAGAAACTTTAGATAGCAGTTCCGGAACTGAAAGATTTGTCAATTCTACTTTCATGTAAACACCAGTCATCAGGTGCTACTGTTTTGCCTTAATAATGTGTAACTGAATACTTGGGTGTGTTATCAATTAAGTTCAAAATCGTTATTGATTAGGATTGCTTTTAAAAACACTATATTGAATTATTTATGACTAGGTCAAATGTTTATTGTACATCCTTGAATTGTAAAAAACATTGAAAGAAAAGTATTGGATTAATATTGTATCAAAATGAAGTAGTGAAACCTGAGCACGTGTAATTTTACAAGAGAGTGCGTTTCCTGTCCATTACTGACAAACATTTCCAGATTGTTTATATAAGTCTCCATTCCAGGAGACACTTTGCTAAGTGTTTCTAGATTCAAGCTACATTTGTTGATATTCCTGGCATAATCTTTAATTAAGATACAAAGAGCAAAGAATCCATGAGTGGTTTGCATCCAAAATATTCATTTTGTTTTTGCTCCTTCCAGATACTGACTGACTGTTACACATTTCCCTGTTTTCCCTTTTATTTGCACTCTAACCGTTATAAGTCTTTTTCGCAAGGACAACCTCCTCGAGACTATATTCTTGTACGACCGGGAGTGGATCCCGTCCTTCTGCACTGTTTTCTGTGGTGGAACCGAAGATGCTGCTGTGGGAAATCCTGCGTGTAGGAGGTACATTGACCAAACTTTTATGCTTTCATCATTACTCATCACAGTATTTTGCAGGGATCTGGAGGAGAATGTTGGTCTCTTTATCCTTGTTTTCACAAGTTGCCTCTTGACAAAGAATTAATTTCAAATTTGCCTTTATTTCACCACGTAGGCTAAATATTACAGTGAAATATTCCAACCTGCACTGCCAGCTGTACTATCTGTGAAAGAGACAAAGTTGATGACCAGACTTTTCTGGCTGTTCTCGTGGTGAATGAACTCCCATTGCGAATTTTCCCAGTGAGGGACAGGGATTCAATTGAAACCCCAGTGAACCAGTGGGACCAGGAGATCCCGCCACTGACCAATAGTAGATTGCTTCTGCTGCAGTGAAACATACGGCAGAGGGATACAGAAAATCCCACGTGGAGAAGGCTTCTTGTCAATTTCACCAGGCTGTAGGAATGGAGCATATTTTAAGTGAATTGAGGCAGAAGTACAAGAAATAACTGAGAAGATAGGATTGAATACAAGATAAATTACATGATAGTATTTACCATCATGAGAAATACCCCCTCACGCAAAAACGTTGGAAACGGGTCCTACAGTTCGATGTAATGATTTATTCTAGAATCTCTGCCCATCAATCCTGCACTGACAACAATCCCACCCACGCTCTATCCCCTTAACCTTACCTATTTATCCTGTTAACCTGAGACTAAGGGGCAATTTAGCATGGCCAAATAACTTATATATCTTTGGACTGCGGCAGTAAACTGGAGCACCTGAAGGAAAACCCATGCAGACATGGGGAAAATGTGAACTCCTCCCAGGCAGTCACCCAAGGCCAGAATTGAAGGCGGGTCCCTGGAAATATGAGGCAGCAACTTGTATATTTATACAGTGAAAAAACCCAAGGTGTGGGAATGTCCAGGTTATGGAAGGGGTTTCAATGTAACAACTGCAGTGGAATGATGAATTATTGAGTGTTTACCATTTCCTGTTCTCTTTTCATTGCTGAACACGGTGAACAGCACCATTCAGCTGTAATATTACCCGCTGATGGTCATACCTGATTTATTTCTGTGTGAATTGGTGCCCAGCAGGTCTTACTGCTCTGAGTGTTTAGACACTCTTGTGAAACCCGGCACATCAGAAATGGTGGAAGCAATGGAACCTTGGATATGTTACATGCGCACTTCGGATAGATCTTTTGGGCTACTTCGAAGGAGGAGAAAATGGCAACGAAAACTGAAGCAGTTCTTTGAGCAGGAAAGTGTAAGTGTAACTGTGATTTCAGTTCATATCTAATTGTTCAAGAAAGTAATGACGGCACTTGGATATATCTCCTTCATTTAGATGTGTTGGATCATTCCTTGGGCAGTATTAAGGTGTTAGATACATTCAAGCTTCTTTCTTTTTCCATAAAATGCTTTGATGAGATTGGGAACTAAGTGTTTGACTAGGAGGCTGGGATTCTCCCAAAAAGAATTTTAAATTGTGATGAACAGAGGAAAGATTGATTTTTGGAGGTAGATTGTTTGTGTTGCTTCCTTTTGTAGTTATTTAGGATGACCCTACAGACAGAGGTCACTTGATCCATCAAGCTTGTAAGGGTGGCACAGTGGTTGGCATTGCCGCCTCACAGCGCCGGGGACCCAGGCTCGGTTCCCGGCTTGGGTCACTGTCTGTGCAGAGTTGCACCTTCTCCCTGTGACTGGGTGGGTTTCCTCTGGGTGCTCCGGTTTCCTCTGAAGGACGTGCTGGTTGGGTGCAGTGGCCGTGCTGGGCTCCCCCTCGGTGTGCCCGGGCGGGCGACTGGGGGATTTTCACAATAACTCCATTGCAGTGTAATCCCACTTGTGTTACTAATAAATAAACTTGAAGATATATCCATGGACAGAGATTCTTTAAAGAACAGAGAGAGTATGCGAGCGGCGTTGGTGTTGTCCTCAATCTCTGTCACCAGTGTGTGTTTCCAGTATAACTATCGGGTGGTTATTGGGAGCATTCTCAGCTCAACAGCTCCTGCCCCCACTCATACCCTCAGTTCTGATGGCACAAACAAGGTGTTATTCAGATTAGGAATTCAATATTTATTTGTGTTTCTTTCTCTTCTCTTATACTCCTCTGTTTGTGGAAAACTATGACTTTGCAGATTAGGTTGATTGAAAATAAGAACATAAGAACATAAGAAATAGGAGCAGGAGTCGGCCATCTAGCCCTTCGAGCCTGCCCCGCCATTCAATAAGATCATGGCTGATCTGTCGTGTCTCAGTTCCACTTTCCCGCCCTCTCCCCATAACCCTTAATCCCCTCTCTTATCAAAAACCCATCAACCCGCGTCTTAAAAATATTTAGCGAGGCAGCCTCCACCACTTCAACGGGCAGAGAATTCCAGAGATTCACCACCCTTTGAGTGAAGAAGTTCCTCCTCAACTCTGTTCTAAACCGCACCCCCCCCCTTTATCCTGAGGCTGTGCCCCCTAGTCCTATGGTTTCGATATAATACGGACAGGAATTAGACAGGCGCACTGTGATGTGGATCCCTGGCATTGCCAAGCCAGATTGTGGGACTTTGTTTGTACGATTATACTTCTAGGAATTATTTGTGGTCTTTTGGTTAAGATCGAGTGTAGTATCAATGTGCTGCACTTGGTTAAAGTCATTAAGTTACATTTCAGCTTCATTTGAAGCAATTTTTTTAAAGTGACACCTTGTCCTTTTGGCTAAGAGGCAAATGAGATAATGCCTTGGAGGAGGAGGAGGAGGAGGAGTGACCAGCCCAGGAGGTGGGAGCCCTGTCTGGTCAGCTCGGATCGGGAATGTCCCAACTTGTTGGGACTCTGAATTGGCTTTAATTTGACTTGATTGGATTGGAATAAAGTAAACAAAGAAAAAATTCCTGGAGAAATGTGTTTCTAATGTGTGGTTTCACAATCCAGGAGGAGGATTTCTAGTGTTCTCTTCTGAGCAGGAAGCTGGTACTGAGTGTTACTTTTAGTAACTGCTCAGTGTCATTGATGAGTGTTCCTTCTCTCTCTCGTAGAGAGGTGGAGGAAGGGAACACAGTCTGAGTGGATTGTCAAGAAGTTAACAAAGGAAAGATTGATTGTTGGAGGCAGATTGTTTGCGTTGCTTCCTTTTGTAGTTATTTAGAATGACCCTACAGACAGAGGTCAGTTGATCCATCGAGCTGGCATCAGCTCTCCCAAAGACAATATTACCTGGGCTCACCCCCTCCCTCACTGCTCGTTCATTGTTACCCTGTGCATTTTAGTATGGCTAGGCCAACTGACCTACACAGTTTGGGACACTAAGGGGCAATTTAGCATAGCCACTCCACTGAACCTGGACATCTTTGGACTGTGGGAGGTAACAGGAGCACCCGGAGGAAACCCACACAAACATGGAGGGAATATCTGGGGTGCATGAGGCCCTTAATTATACCGGCTGCTTTGCCAAGGCAGCAGGAAGTGTAGACGGAGCCAATGGATGGGAGGATGGGTTGCGTGATGGATTGGGCTACGTTTATGACCTTTTGTAGATCCTTGCAGTCTTGAGCAGAGCAGGAGCCCATACCAAGCTGTGATACAACCAGAAAAAATGCTTTTCTATGGTTCATCTGTAAAAGCTGGTGAGAGTCATAGCTGACGTGCCAAATTTCCTTAGCCTCCTGAGAAGGTAGAGGCGTTGTGTGCTTTCTTACCTGTAGTGTCGGCATGGGGGACATAGAACATAGAACATAGAACATTACAGCGCAGAACAGGCCCTTCGGCCCACGATGTTGCGCCGACCAGTTACAAAAACAATGACCCACTAGCCTATACCAATCCCTTTTCGTCCATAAACCTATCCAGAGATCTCTTAAACGCCCCCAAACTAGACGCATTTACAACTGCAGCAGGCAGGGCATTCCAATCCCTCACCACCCTCTGGGTAAAGAACCTACCCCTGACAACCGTCCTGTAGCTACCCCCCCTTAATTTAAAGCTATGCCCCCTCGTGCTGGCTTTCTCCATCTGAGGAAAAAGGCTATCACTGTCCACCCTATCTAAACCTCTAATCATCTTATATGTTTCAATAAGATCCCCTCTTAGCCGCCTTCTTTCCAACGAAAACAACCCCAAATCCCTCAGTCTCTCCTCATAGGACCTCCCCTGCATACCAGGCAACATCCTGGTAAACCTCCTCTGCACCCTCTCCGAAGCCTCCACATCCTTCCTGTAATGTGGGGACCAGAACTGCACACAATACTCCAAGTGCGGCCGCACCAGAGTTTTGTACAGTTGCAACATGACGCTGCGACTCCTAAATTCAATCCCCCTACCAATAAACGCCAAGACACCGTACGCCTTCCTAACAACCTTATCTACTTGATTCCCAACTTTCAGGGATCTATGTACACATACACCTAGATCCCTCTGCTCCTCCACTCTATTCAAAGTCCTCCCGTTAGCCCTATACTCGACACATCTGTTGCTCCTACCAAAGTGAATTACCTCACACTTCTCCGCATTAAACTCCATCCGCCACCTCTCGGCCCAGCTCTGCAACCTATCTAAGTCTCCCTGCAGACTATGACACCCTTCCTCACTATCTACCACACCTCCGACTTTGGTGTCATCAGCAAATTTACTAATCCACCCAACTATACCCTCATCCAGATCATTTATAAAAATTACAAACAACAGTGGCCCCAAAACAGATCCCTGAGGCACACCACTCGTAACCGAACTCCATGATGAATATTTACCATCAACCACCACCCTCTGTCTCCTATCTGATAGCCAATTCCTGATCCAACTTCCTAGATTACCCACAGTCCCATACATCTGCATTTTCTGCAGAAGCATACCATGGTGAACCTTATCGAGCGCCTTACTAAAATCCATATATACCACGTCAACTGCCTTGCCCCCATCCACCTCTTTGGTCACCTTCTCAAAAAACTAAATAAGGTTAGTAAGGCACGACCTACCCGCTACAAAACCATGCTGACTATTTCTAATCAATTCATTACACTCCAAATAACTATAAATCCTATTCCTAATAATTTTTTCTAAAACCTTGCCCACAACAGAAGTAAGACTCACCGGTCTATAATTCCCGGGGAAGTCTCTGTTCCCCTTCTTAAACAATGGGACAACATTCGCTATCCTCCAATCCTCCGGGACTACACCAGAGACCAATGATGACCTGAAGATCAGAGCCAGAGGCTCTGCAATCACCTCTCTAGCCTCCCAGAGAATCCTAGGGTAGATCCCATCCGGACCAGGGGACTTATCTATTTTCAGCCCCTCAAGAATTTCCAGCACATCCCCTTTATCGACCGTAATACTGTCTATTTTACACCCCTGCAACCCAATGTCCTCCTCAGCTATATTCATGTCCCCCTGTGTGAACACCGAAGAGAAATATTGGTTCAATACTTCTCCAATCTCCTTCGGTTCCACACACAACTTCCCCCTGCTGTCTGTAACTGGCCCTAATCTTGCCCTGACCAACATTCTGTTCTTGACATATCTATAGAACGCCTTAGGATTCTCCTTAATCCTATCAGCCAAAGTCTTCTCATGTCCTCTTTTAGCCCTTCTTAGCTCACTCTTCAACTCCCTCCTAGCCAATCTAAAGCTTTCTAGTGCACTATCTGAGCCCTCCAATCTCATCCGAACATAAGCCTCCTTTTTCTTTTTAACCATCGACTCAACTCTTTTAGTGCACCACGGTTCCCTAGATCTACCAAATCCTCCATGCCTGACAGGGACATACCTATCAAGGACTCGCAGTAGGACAAGGGGATGTTTTCCTTGTTGGTGATTGGACATCTAAAAATTTCAAGCTCTCGACCTTTTCTACTTCATCCCCGTTGATGTAGCCAAGGGTACGTTCCCCTTTACACTCCCTGAAGTCGATGACAGTCTGCTTTGTTTTGTTGACGCGGAGGGAGAGATTATCGTTACTGCACCAGTTTAAAAAGGGCTGCAGGGAAAAGCCTGGGGACTACAGGGCAGTGAGACTCGGTACGTTGTCAGATGGTGTTTTGAGAGACAGGATCTACAGGCATTTAGAGACACAAGGACTGAGCAGGGCCAGGGCTTTGTGAGTGGAAAATCATGTCTCACAGATTTGATTGAGTTTATTGAAGGGGTAACCAGGAAGGTAGATGAGGGCAGTGCAGCTGATGTCATCTACATGGACTTTAGTAAGGACATTTGACAAGATAGATTGTTTCATAAGGTTAACTCTCATGGATTCAAGGTGAGATAGCTAAATGGATACAAAATTGGCTTGATGACAGAAGCCAGAGGATAGTTGTAGAGGGTTGTTTTTGAAACTGGAGGCCTGTGACTAGCTGTGTGCCTCAGGGATTGGTGTTGGGTCCACTGTTATTTGTCATTTATATTAACAATTTGGATGAGAATATAGGGGGCATGGTTAGTAAGTTTGCAGATGACACCAAAATTGGTGGCATAGTGGACAGTGAAGAGAGCTATCTCCGATTGCAATGGGATCTTGATCAATTGGGCCAGTGGGCTGATGAATGGCAGATGGAGTTTAATTTAGATAAATGTGAGGTGATGCATTTTGGTAGATTGAACCAGGGCAGGATTTACTCAGTTAATGGAAGGGTGTTGGGGAGAGTTACAGAACAAAGAGATCGAGGGGTACATGTTCATAGCTCCTTGAAAGTGGAGTCACAGGTGGACAGAGTGGTGAAGAAGGCATTCGGCATGCTTGGTTTCATCGGTCAGAACATTGAATACAGGAGTTGGGACGTCTTGTTGAAGCTGTACAAGACATTGGTAAGGCCACACTTGGAATACTGAGTACAATTCTGGTCACCCTATTATACAAAGGATATTATTAAACTAGAAAGAGTGCAGAAAAGATTTACTAGGATGCTACCGGGACTTGATGGATTGAGTTATAAGGAGAGGTTGGATAGTCTGGGACTTTTTTCTCTGGAGTGTAGGAGGCTGAGGGGTGATCTTATAGAGGTCTATATTGGCTAGGAGGGAGTTGAAGAGGGAGTTAAGAAGGGCTAGAAGAGGGCATGAGATGACTTTGGCTGATAGGATTAAGGAGAATCCTAAGGCGTTCTATAGGTATGTCAAGAACAGAAGGTTGGTTAGGGCAAGATTAGGGCCAGTTACAGACAGTAGGGGGAAGTTGTGTGTGGAACCGGAAGAGATTGGAGAGGCATTGAACCATTATTTCTCTTCGGTGTTCACGCAGGACGATATGAATGTAGCTGAGGAGGTCACTGGGGTGAAGGGGTGTAAAATAGAAAGTATTGTAGTTGATACAGAGGATGTGTTGGATATTCTAGATGGGTTGAAAATAGATAAGTCCCCTGGTCCAGACGGGATTTACCCTAGGATTCTATGGGAGGCAAGAGAGGTGATTGCAGAGCCACTGGCTCTGATCTTCAGGTCGTCGTTGGTCTCTGGTATAGTACCGGAAGATTGGAGGACAGCGAATGTTGTCCCATTGTTTAAGAAGGGGAACAGAGACTTCCCTGGGAATTATAGACCAGTGAGTCTTACTTCTGTAGTGGGCAAGGTTTTAGAAAGAATTATTAGGGATAGGATTTATAGTTATTTGGAGAGTAATGAATTGATTAGAGATAGTCAGCATGGTTTTGTAGCGGGAAGGTCGTGCCTTACTAACCTTATTGAGTTCTTTGAGAAGGTGACCAAAGAGGTGGATAGGGGTAAGGCAGTAGATGTGGTATATATGGATTTTAGTAAGGCGTTTGATAAGGTTCACCATGGTATGCTTCTGCAGAAAATGCAGATGTATGGGATTGGTGGTAATTTAGGTACTTGGATCAGGAATTGGTTAGCAGATAGGAGACAGAGGGTGGTGGTTGATGGTAATTATTCATCATGGAGTTCGGTTACGAGTGGTGTGCCTCAGGGATCTGTTTTGGGGCCACTGCTGTTTGTAATCTTTATTAATGATCTGGATGAGGGTATAGTTGGGTGGATTAGTAAGTTTGCTGATGACACCAAAGTCGGAGGTGTGGTAGATTGTGAGGAAGGGTGTCGAAGTTTGCAGGGTGACTTGGACAGGTTGCAGAGCTGGGCCGCGAGGTGGCGGATGGAGTTTAATGCGGAGAAGTGTGGGGTAATCCATTTCGGTAGGAATAACAGATGTGTTGAGTATAGGGCTAACGGGAGGACTTTGAATAGAGTGGAGGAGCAGAGGGATCTAGGTGTATGTGTACATAGATCCCTGAAAGTTGGGAATCAAGTAGATAAGGTTGTTAAGAAGGCGTACGGTGTCTTGCCGTTTATTGGTAGGGGGATTGAATTTAGGAGTCGCAGCGTCATGTTGCAACTGTACACGACTCTGGTGCGGCCGCACTTGGAGTACTGTGTGCAGTTCTGGTCCCCACATTACAGGAAGGATGTGGAGGCTTTGGAGAGGGTGCAGAGGAGGTTTACCAGGATGTTGCCTGGTATGCAGGGGAGGTCCTATGAGGAGAGACTGAGGGATTTGGGGTTGTTTTCACTGGAAAGAAGGCGGCTAAGAGGGGATCTTATAGAAACATATAAGATGATTAGAGGTTTAGATAGGGTGGATGGTGATAGCCTGTTTCCTCGGATGGAGAAATCTAGCACGAGGGGGCATGGCTTTAAATTAAGGGGGGGTAGTTATAGGACGGATGTCAGGGGCAGGTTCTTTACCCAGAGGGTGGTGAGGGACTGGAATGCCCTGCCTGCTGCAGTTGTAAATGCGCCTAGTTTGGGGGCGTTTAAGAGATTGGTGGATAGGTTTATGGACGAAAAGGGATTGGCTTAGATTAGTGGGTCAATTTTTTTTTTAAAAATAAGACTGGTCGGCGCAACATTGTGGGCCGAAGGGCCTGTTCCGCGCTGTAATGTTCTATGTTCTATGTTCTATGTCTATAAAATAATGAGGGGCACAGATCAGCTAGATAGTCAATATCTTTTCCCAAAGGTAGGGGAGTCTAAAACTAATGGGCAGAGGTTTATGGTGAGAAGGGAGAGATACAAAAGGGTCCAGAGGGGCAATTTTTTCACACGGAGGGTGGTGAGTGTCTGGAACGAGCTGCCAGAGGTAGTAGTAGAGTGGGGGGGTACAATTTTTTTCTTTTTAAAGGAGTTTAAACTGTTACATGGGTAAGATGGATATCGAGGGATATGGGGCAAACACGGGCAATTGGGGTTTAAAACAAAGGGTGGCAAAGACAAGTTGGACTGAAAGGCCTGTTTCCACGCTGTCAACCTCTCTGACACTAATTCCTCAGATACCTTTATTTACTGGCTTCCTATTGGAATAGCCAATGCCCTGGGGACGGTGTTGTAAGGGGAAAAATCAGAATAAGTTAGTAAGATTTTTAAACCATTAAACATTCATGGCTTTGTGAGTCTTGTCTGTATTTCTGAGGGTATCGGTCACCTCGAAAACCCCATTTTCCAACCAAGGCGGGTTGTGCCTGATTTTCCATATGTCCCTAGCCATGGTGTGAATTCGGAAAATTACCCAGTTAGTAAACTGACTTACTGAAAAATGAAATGAAATAAAGAGCGGGGGAAGTGGGATTATTAGTAAAAGGGAATTGTGAGAAGAGATATATTTAATTCTGATTAATGAGCAGAATGAAGTCATTTCCAGAAGTGGATGGGCTTTTCCGATGATTCAGTTGCCCAGTGCCCTGCTGAGTGTAATCGGGAAAACATGGGCTGAAACTGAAGATTGTCCGACTGGATCCAAGTGGGATGGTGTGGGGTGGGGGGACTGTGCCAAATATTACCGATGTGCCTCCAGCAACAAGATAGGCGACCCTGCCAGCTCTTAGACTAACTAATGGAAATGGAAGGGTTTCCAGCAAACTGAGCGGGCACCTCACCATGGACAGGTCACCAATAAAACCTGACAGCACCCAGTGAGATGGTGACTGGCTGGGGTTTTCCCCATTGAGTGATGTACCACCAAGGAGGTGGGGACATCCTGCTTTAACAACTTCAGAGAAATCATTATCTGAACCATTCAAATAGAGATGTGGCTTGATGAAGGTTGTCTCGCTCCTAACTGCACATCTAGTGGGTATGGCTGCCTCTGTGTTATCAGTAGGTAACCCCAAAGATGTGCTGTTAGGCTGATTGGAGGTAATAAATTGTCCCTAAATTAGTTTCCCTCAATGTGGATGGCCATAATCATAGATAAGGGTCATGGCTGCAGGGGGTACTGGTAATGTTAAAATGGCGACGCAGGCTCGTTGGGCCAAAGGGCCTGTTTCCCGGGCTGTTTTTGTTCTTTGTAACCTTTATTCGTGAGTTGGAGAATCAGTGTCACATCCCTGTCTGATTGAGCTTTGACTTTGAGAGCACTTTATCAGTGAGTTTATTTAAATAGTTCAATCCTTGCATGATGTAATATTTAATTTCTGATTCAGATTTACAGGATATCAGAATTTTGGATCGGACTCCTAACGCTGATCAAGGAATGTTAATATTTTTACAGGATTTGGACAACATTACTCGACAGAATGTAAGAACAACAGAATTGATCGTGGCGAAGGAACGTTACAGCAGATATGTGGTTTTAAGAATGTTCTGTTTGTTCTGACTCTCCATTATAGATCGAAGGAAAAGGGCCATTTGACTTTGTGATTGGTGCCTGCCCACAGAACACTTCTGTACGCCATCGTCCAGGTAAGAGCTGCTAACGGCTTGGGTGGCTTTAGTTCAGAAACCAAGGCTGTGAATCAAAATCAGCATATGGAAGGTTCCAGCGGATGGAAAAACATTGCCCTCTCCCTGACAGCTCTCTCTGCTCCGTTTGTGGTTACTGCTTCAATCCCCTCTCTGCCTTCCCACTCCCTCTGGGAAACAAACTCCCCATCAAAGTGCCTTCACTGCCTGATTGAATTGGTTTCCTGCTCACATTCATTGTTAGCTGTCCTTCATGATGAACACTGAGACATCTCCTGAGGAATGCTACACAATGCAGGGCACTGTTAGTGCTGACATTAATATGAACACTCCTGGAACATGAAGCCTTTCCAGTGATATTCACACCTCAGGAATAAACAAACTGGAAGCTTATTGTTCGATCATCACAGAAACTGCTGGAAAATCTCAGCAGGTCTAAAAGCCTCTGTGGAGAGGGAACAGAGCTGATGTTTCTCTGGGTGACCCTTTATCCGAGCTGAAGACACTTCTTAAGATTTATTTTCATTATTTCCATTGATTCGGTTTTCAAATCCCCCCATTTTTTCTATCTTTCTTCCCTTACCAATGTCTGCCCTTCCCCCACCACCCCCACCTCCCCACCCCCACCTCCCCACCCCACCCCCACCTCCCCACCCCACCCCACCCCCACCCCCACCTCCCCACCCCACCCCCACCCCCACCTCCCCACCCCATAGAACATAGAACATAGAACATAGAACATAGAACATAGAACATAGAACATTACAGCGCAGAACAGGCCCTTCGGCCCACGATGTTGCGCCGACCAGTTACAAAAACAATGACCCACTAGCCTATACCAATCCCTTTTCGTCCATAAACCTATCCAGAGATCTCTTAAACGCCCCCAAACTAGACGCATCTACAACTGCAGCAGGCAGGGCATTCCAATCCCTCACCACCCGCTGGGTAAAGAACCTACCCCTGACATCCGTCCTGTAGCTACCCCCCCTTAATTTAAAGTCATGCCCCCTCGTGCTAGCTTTCTCCATCCGAGGAAAAAGGCTATCACTATCCACCCTATCTAAACCCCTAATCATCTTATATGTTTCAATAAGATCCCCTCTTAGCCGCCTTCTTCCCAACGAAAACAACCCTAGATCCCTCAGTCTCTCCTCATAGGACCTCCCCACCATACCAGGCAACATCCTAGTAAACCTCCTCTGCACCCTCTCCAACGCCTCCACATCCTTCTTGTAATGCGGGGACCAGAACTGCACACAGTACTCCAAGTGCGGCCGCACTAGAGTAGTGTACAGTTGCAACATTACACTGCGACTCCTAAATTCAATCCCCCTACCAATAAACGCCAAGACACCGTACGCCTTCTTGACAACCTTATCTACTTGATTCCCAACTTTCAGGGATCTATGTACACACACACCTAGATCCCTCTGTTCATCCACACTATTCAAAGTCCTCCCGTTAGCCCTATACTCGACACATCTGTTGCTCCTACCAAAGTGAATTACCTCACACTTCTCCGCATTAAATTCCATCCGCCACCTCTCGGCCCAGCTCTGCAACCTATCTAAGTCTCCCTGCAGACTATGACACCCTTCCTCACAATCTACCACACCTCCAACTTTGGTGTCATCAGCAAATTTACTAATCCACCCAACTATACCCTCATCCAGATCATTAATAAAAATTACAAACAACAGTGGCCCCAAAACAGATCCCTGAGGCACACCACTCGTAACTGCACTCCATGATGAATATTTACCATCCACCACCACCCTCTGTCTCCTATCTGATAGCCAATTCCTGATCCAACTTCCTAGATTACCCACAATCCCATACATCCCACTGCAACCCCACCCCACCCCCACCTCCCCACCCCACTGCAACCCCACCCCACCCCCACCCCCACCTCCCCACCCCACCCCACCCCCACCCCCACCTCCCCACCCCACCCCCACCCCCACCTCCCCACCCCACTGCAACCCCACCCCACCCCCACCTCCCCACCCCACCCCCACCCCCACCTCCCCACCCCACTGCAACCCCACCCCACCCCACCCCCACCTCCCCACCCCACCCCACCCCACCCCCCCACCCCACCCCACCCCCACCTCCCCACCCCACTGCAACCCCACCCCACCCCACCCCACTAGGGTGTTACCTGTTCCAGGTTGTCCTCTGTTACACTGTTTACCATGTCCTGCCCACTAACACATTCTGATCAGTTAATATCCACTATCATCACCCCCTCAGCCACCATCATTTACATTCCCTTTCCCTTTTTGTCGGTGACATCTTCGTCAATCCCTCCCTGACCATCACCTCTCACTGGCCCTGTATCCAGCCCCCACAGTGCCCCCACCCCCTCCCCTCCACTCCCCACTCGGTTCCTCACCACAATGATATCAATCTCAGACTGTTTCCAATGGTCTGAGCTCTGGTACACGGTCATGGGGATTTAACACGTTAATTCTGTTCTCTCGCCACATGTGTTGTCAGATCTGCTGAGATTCTCTGACATGTTCTGGTTTGAAACAGAAAGCAGTGCCTGATGAGACACCAGGAAGCAGGAAGTAGGTTAGAACGAGGCAGGAGAGCACCATCTATATCCTTCATTTGGTTTTTTAATCAATCTTTCTAACTTAGAATCACATCTCTGCTGATCGATTCAAGATCCTGAAATCTCAGCCTTGACTGATGAATACGTCACTTGTTTTCTCCCTCATGGTTTATTACATAAGCAATGAAGGTGTTTAAAATCACCTCCTGATGGATCGGCCTCTTCCCTGTGTGGAACGGTATCCCACAGTCTTTTACTGTCTGTCTGTTTAAAAGGTGAGTCAGGAGCCAATAACATCTCATCAATCATTTGGATGAGGGAACCAAATGTAATATTTTCAACATTCCTGATGACATCAAACTTGATTTGATTTTGTTTTGATTTATTTCTGTCACGTGTGTCAGTATACAGCGAAAAATAATATTTCTTGTGTGCTGTGCAGACAAAGCATACCATTCATAGAGTACGGGAGGAGGACAGGAGAGAGTGCAGAATATAGTTACAGTCATAGCGAGGGTGTAGGGAAAGAGCAACTTAATATAGGGTCAAAAGTCAGATGGAGCAGGTGGTGAAGAGGATGTTAAGAGGTTTTAAAGCGATTTAGACAAATTGAGTGAATGGACAAATATATGACAGATACAATATAACGAGGGTAACGGGAAATTTTCCACTTCAGATTGAGAAGTAGAACGGCAGAATATTATTTAAATAGTGACAGATTGAGGAATGTTGACACGCGTGCTAAATTGCCCCTTAGTGTTTGAAGATGTGTAGGTGAGGTGGATTGGCCTTTAGTGTCCCAAGACATGTTTGTTCAGGGGATTGGATGAGCTAAATTGCCCCTTAGTGTCCCAATATGTGTACGAGACATAGATTGGCCATGCTAAATTCCCTTAAATGTCCCAAGATGTGCATGAGATGTGGATTGACCAGGCTAAATTTCCTTTTCAGCCCCAAGATGTGGTTGAGAGGAGAATTGAACATGTTAAAATCCCCTCAGTGTCCCAAGATGTGTAGTTTAGGTGGATTGGCCATGCTAAATTGTCCCTAAATGTCAAAATATGTGTATGAGAAGCGGATTGGCCATGCTAAATTGCCCCTTAGTGTCCCAAATGTGTAAGTTAGGTGGATTGGCCATGCTAAATTCATCTTAATGTGCCAAGATGTGTACGAGAGTTGTGTAGGCAGGGCTAAATTCCCCCGAGATGGTCAGGTGTGAATAGAGATTGTGCCCCATCCTGGCACTGCCCAAAGGACACCTCACCCTGCCCTTGGCCTCCCGCCCACTTTCAGTGACAGACTGATTGTGCCGGAAATCCGGCGCTAGTAAAATGGAGCTGCTGGCAAAAACCAGTGATGGTCGTGTAAAAGGCTTTGTGCCTGATTTTACCATCTCACTGCACCCAAAACTGGGCACAAGGTAAAATCAGCTCTACAGACTCTCCACTGGAATATTCCCCAGAAACTCACTGACTCTGTGCTGTAATCCCTTCCTCCTGGGACAGTGACAGGGTTTAGTTCTTCTCCCATTTCAATGGAATATTCTCTGGCAGTTTTGCCAATGTGATACCACCACAAAGTACATTCCCCGTGACTCTCCCTCATCGCCGCTTCCCGTTGGCTCACAACTTCGTTATCCCAGTTCCTTTGACATCGTTCCATTTCCTGTGACGATGCAAACTTCCAATTCCACACTTCCTCAAGTCAGAATCCTCAGTCTCCACCCCTCGGCCCTCATCATCATACAGTCAGAGAATTCCTACTGTGTAGAAGGAGGCCATTTGGCCCGTCAAGTCTGCACCGACAATCCTATCCCTGTAACCCCACATATTTACTAATCCACCCACAGCTAAGGTTAATTTAGAACAGCCAATCAACCTGACCCTCACTTCTTTGGACTGTGGGAGGAAACCCACGCAGACACGGGGAGAATGTGCAAACTCCACACAGACAGCGACCTGAGCTGGGAATCGAACCCAGGTCCACGGTGAGGCAGCGAGGCTAACCACTGTGCCACTGTGCCCGCCCCAGAACGTCCCTGGGTCTTATCATGACTGACGGGGCCCAAAGCTGTTTAAACACATTTCCTCCACTTCCTTCTCCTTTCTCCCAAAACCGTGACAGGGTTGAGTTGCTCTCAGAGTTCCCCACACCCCCCTGAGTGTTCAGTGGAATATTCGGTCGGTTTCGCCACCTCCAACGTGATGCCACCTCTCAGTAGGTTTCCCCCACCCTGACATTCCGACACTCTGGAAGGACCATTCCCCGCTCGATCCTCAATCACCCACAACACCCCGTCCCCTTCCAACATGAGAGAACATGTAAAACCTTTACCCCTCCTCGGGTCAAAGCCCTAAACACACTTCCCAATGAAACCCGTTCACCAATCTGCTGTTCTCACTCTCTCCAGATGTGCCTTTTATCTTCTCGCGAGTCCCAGTACTACTCGCTCTGAGCGTGGCACCCGATATTCACCCAATCCTGTTGTCTGTCCTACCACAGGAACAGAGGGTAAAGTGGTTATAGTGTCACTGGCCTCTTTATCCAGAAATCCTGGGTCTTTGGTTGGACAATGGTGAAATTCGAATGCAATAAAAATTTGGAATTATATTTGATGATGACCATCAAACCATTGGTCGATTGTCATAAGAATCCAGATGGCACTCTGAAGCCCTTTAGAGAAGGAAATTTGACTCGCTCTTGCCTACATGCGACGCAGTGAGGTTTGGGTATAAATGCGAGACCAGCCAGAGATGCAAATGTTTCATGAATGAACACCCCAGCAAGATTGGTCCTTGCTCACCAGATTCGGTACAGGCCAACTTCCATTCCTGGGACCTCAGGACAAACCCCCTCACGCAGAGAGACACAGACCGTACTGCACCCGACCGAGATGGGTCCCCTTTACTGACCGAGGGGCTGACTAATCAACTTCAACTCAGCCAATGAGGGGGCTCCCACTTTGGCTTTGTAGATTTGCATTCACGAAATAAACAGGTGATTTACACAATGAAATACTATTACATTTCAAACTTTCCTCAGTTCTGTGACAAGGTCATTGACCTGAAATGATCATTCTGCTTCTTCCTCCAGAGATGTTGCCTGACTTGTTAAATATTTCCAGAATTTTCTGTTTTGATGAACAAAGTCTCTGTTTTCTCATCAATCAGGGAAGACCATTTTTGAGTTTCATCGTATCCTTCAATATGCAAAACCGAGAGAAACTGAGGAGTGCCCCTACTTCTAGCTATTCGCGGATCCAGAAACCTTAACCCAAAATGATATAAGTGATGCCTCACGCTTTCTGGAGGTACGGGCACACTTTCCACCATGGATGTTACCAATCAGATTTGATTGTTGGTTCTAGGGCTCAATGCAGAAATTGTCCGGTCCTGCTGATGGTGCACCCACGCTGCAGGTTTCCCATTGAGAAGGGGAACATTCAATAGAACAGCACATTGCCAACGATCGGACCTGAAAGATCCTGCACCAGCAAACAGTGCACCAGCTCCCATTGACACCAAACACAGCACGGAGAGGGAAACAGTGCACCCACTGACACCAAACACACCACGGAGAGGGGAACAGTGCACCCAGTGTCACCAAACACACCACGGAGAGGGGAACAGTGCACCCACTGACACCAAACACACCACGGAGAGGGGAACAGTGCACCCAGTGTCACCAAACACACCACGGAGAGGGGAACAGTGCACCCACTGACACCAAACACACCACGGAGAGGGGAACAGTGCACCCAGTGACACCAAACACACCACGGAGAGGGGAACAGTGCACCCACTGACACCAAACACACCACGGAGAGGGGAACAGTGCACCCAGTGTCACAAAACACACCACGGAGAGGGGAACAGTGCACCCAGTGACACAAAACACACCACGGAGAGGGGAACAGTGCACCCACTGACACCAAACACACCACGGAGAGGGGAACAGTGCACCCACTGACACCAAACACACCACGGAGAGGGGAACAGTGCACCCAGTGTCACAAAACACACCACGGAGAGGGGAACAGTGCACCCAGTGTCACAAAACACACCACGGAGAGGGGAACAGTGCACCCAGTGTCACAAAACACACCACGGAGAGGGGAACAGTGCACCCAGTGTCACAAAACACACCACGGAGAGGGGAACAGTGCACCCAGTGTCACAAAACACACCACGGAGAGGGGAACAGTGCACCCAGTGTCACAAAACACCCCACGGAGAGGGGAACAGTGCACCCAGTGACACCAAACACACCACGGAGAGGGGAACAGTGCACCCACTGACACCAAACACACCACGGAGAGGGGAACAGTGCACCCACTGTCACCAAACACACCACGGAGAGGGGAACAGTGCACCCAGTGACACCAAACACACCACGGAGAGGGGAACAGTGCACCCAGTGTCACAAAACACACCACGGAGAGGGGAACAGTGCACCCAGTGTCACAAAACACCCCACGGAGAGGGGAACAGTGCACCCAGTGTCACAAAACACACCACGGAGAGGGGAACAGTGCACCCACTGACACAAAACACACCACGGAGAGGGGAACAGTGCACGCAGTGACACCAAACACACCACGGAGAGGGGAACAGTGCACCCAGTGTCACAAAACACCCCACGGAGAGGGGAACAGTGCACCCAGTGACACAAAACACCCCACGGAGAGGGGAACAGTGCACCCAGTGACACAAAACACCCCACGGAGAGGGGAACAGTGCACCCAGTGTCACAAAACACCCCACGGAGAGGGGAACAGTGCACCCAGTGACACAAAACACCCCACGGAGAGGGGAACAGTGCACCCAGTGACACCAAACACACCACGGAGAGGGGAACAGTGCACCCACTGACACCAAACACACCACGGAGAGGGGAACAGTGCACCCACTGACACCAAACACACCACGGAGAGGGGAACAGTGCACCCACTGTCACCAAACACACCACGGAGAGGGGAACAGTGCACCCAGTGTCACAAAACACACCACGGAGAGGGGAACAGTGCACCCAGTGACACCAAACACACCACGGAGAGGGGAACAGTGCACCCAGTGACACCAAACACACCACGGAGAGGGGAACAGTGCACCCAGTGACACCAAACACACCACGGAGAGGGGAACAGTGCACCCACTGACACAAAACACACCACGGAGAGGGGAACAGTGCACCCAGTGTCACAAAACACACCACGGAGAGGGGAACAGTGCACCCAGTGTCACAAAACACACCACGGAGAGGGGAACAGTGCACCCAGTGTCACAAAACACACCACGGAGAGGGGAACAGTGCACACACTGACACCAAACACACAACGGAGAGGGGAACAGTGCACCCAGTGTCACAAAACACACCACGGAGAGGGGAACAGTGCACCCAG
This sequence comes from Carcharhinus amblyrhynchos, assembly GCF_965287045.1. Taxonomy (NCBI): domain Eukaryota; kingdom Metazoa; phylum Chordata; class Chondrichthyes; order Carcharhiniformes; family Carcharhinidae; genus Carcharhinus; species Carcharhinus amblyrhynchos. The sequence continues at coordinate 666,890 of NW_027649843.1, read as the reverse complement.
TGACACAAAACACACCACGGAGAGGGGAACAGTGCACCCAGTGTCACAAAACACACCACGGAGAGGGGAACAGTGCACCCAGTGTCACAAAACACACCACGGAGAGGGGAACAGTGCACCCAGTGTCACAAAACACACCACGGAGAGGGGAACAGTGCACCCACTGACACAAAACACACCACGGAGAGGGGAACAGTGCACCCAGTGACACCAAACACACCACGGAGAGGGGAACAGTGCACCCACTGACACGAAACACACCACGGAGAGGGGAACAGTGCACCCAGTGACACAAAACAGACCACGGAGAGGGGAACAGTGCACCCACTGACACAAAACACACCACGGAGAGGGGAACAGTGCACCCAGTGACACCAAACACACCACGGAGAGGGGAACAGTGCACCCACTGACACCAAACACCCCACGGGGAGGGGAACAGTGCACCCAGTGTCACAAAACACACCACGGAGAGGGGAACAGTGCACCCAGTGACACCAAACACCCCACGGAGAGGGGAACAGTGCACCCAGTGACACCAAACACACCACGGAGAGGGGAACAGTGCACCCACTGACACCAAACACACCACGGAGAGGGGAACAGTGCACCCAGTGACACCAAACACACCACGGAGAGGGGAACAGTGCACCCAGTGTCACAAAACACACCACGGAGAGGGGAACAGTGCACCCAGTGACACCAAACACACCACGGAGAGGGGAACAGTGCACCCAGTGACACAAAACACACCACGGAGAGGGGAACAGTGCACCCACTGACACCAAACACACCACGGAGAGGGGAACAGTGCACCCAGTGTCACAAAACACACCACGGAGAGGGGAACAGTGCACCCAGTGTCACAAAACACACCACGGAGAGGGGAACAGTGCACCCACTGACACAAAACACACCACGGAGAGGGGAACAGTGCACCCAGTGTCACAAAACACACCACGGAGAGGGGAACAGTGCACCCAGTGTCACAAAACACACCACGGAGAGGGGAACAGTGCACCCAGTGACACCAAACACACCACGGAGAGGGGAACAGTGCACCCAGTGACACAAAACACACCACGGAGAGGGGAACAGTGCACCCAGTGTCACAAAACACACCACGGAGAGGGGAACAGTGCACCCAGTGTCACAAAACACACCACGGAGAGGGGAACAGTGCACCCACTGACACAAAACACACCACGGAGAGGGGAACAGTGCACCCAGTGTCACAAAACACACCACGGAGAGGGGAACAGTGCACCCACTGACACCAAACACACCACGGAGAGGGGAACAGTGCACCCAGTGACACAAAACACACCACGGAGAGGGGAACAGTGCACCCAGTGACACAAAACACACCACGGAGAGGGGAACAGTGCACCCACTGACACAAAACACACCACGGAGAGGGGAACAGTGCACCCACTGACACAAAACACACCACGGAGAGGGGAACAGTGCACCCAGTGACACCAAACACACCACGGAGAGGGGAACAGTGCACCCAGTGACACAAAACACACCACGGAGAGGGGAACAGTGCACCCACTGGCACCAAACACCCCACGGAGAGGGGAACAGTGCACCCACTGACACCAAACACACCACGGAGAGGGGAACAGTGCACCCAGTGACATCAAACACCCCACGGAGAGGGGAACAGTGCACCCACTGGCACCAAACACACCACGGAGAGGGGAACAGTGCACCCAGTGTCACAAAACACACCACGGAGAGGGGAACAGTGCACCCAGTGACACAAAACACACCACGGAGAGGGGAACAGTGCACCCACTGACACCAAACACACCACGGAGAGGGGAACAGTGCACCCACTGACACCAAACACACCACGGAGAGGGGAACAGTGCAACCACTGGCACCAAACACACCACGGAGAGGGGAACAGTGCACCCAGTGTCACAAAACACACCACGGAGAGGGGAACAGTGCACCCAGTGTCACAAAACACACCACGGAGAGGGGAACAGTGCACCCAGTGTCACAAAACACACCACGGAGAGGGGAACAGTGCACCCAGTGATACAAAACACACCACGGAGAGGGGAACAGTGCACCCAGTGACACAAAACACACCACATAGAGGGGAACAGTGCACCCAGTGTCACAAAACACACCACGGAGAGGGGAACAGTGCACCCAGTGTCACCAAACACACCACGGAGAGGGGAACAGTGCACCCAGTGTCACAAAACACACCACGGAGAGGGGAACAGTGCACCCAGTGTCACAAAACACACCACGGAGAGGGGAACAGTGCACCCAGTGACACAAAACACCCCACGGAGAGGGGAACAGTGCACCCAGTGACACAAAACACACCACGGAGAGGGGAACAGTGCACCCAGTGACACCAAACACACCACGGAGAGGGGAACAGTGCACCCAGTGTCACAAAACACACCACGGAGAGGGGAACAGTGCACCCACTGACACCAAACACAACACGGAGAGGGGAACAGTGCACCCAGTGTCACCAAACACACCACGGAGAGGGGAACAGTGCACCCAGTGTCACAAAACACACCACGGAGAGGGGAACAGTGCACCCAGTGACACAAAACACCCCACGGAGAGGGGAACAGTGCACCCAGTGACACAAAACACCCCACGGAGAGGGGAACAGTGCACCCAGTGACACCAAACACCCCACGGAGAGGGGAACAGTGCACCCACTGACACAAAACACACCACGGAGAGGGGAACAGTGCACCCAGTGTCACAAAACACACCACGGAGAGGGGAACAGTGCACCCAGTGACACAAAACACACCACGGAGAGGGGAACAGTGCACCCAGTGACACCAAACACACCACGGAGAGGGGAACAGTGCACCCAGTGACACCAAACACACCACGGAGAGGGGAACAGTGCACCCAGTGTCACAAAACACACCACGTAGAGGGGAACAGTGCACCCAGTGACACAAAACACACCACGGAGAGGGGAACAGTGCACCCAGTGACACCAAACACACCACGGAGAGGGGAACAGTGCACCAGGTGTCACAAAACACACCACGGAGAGGGGAACAGTGCACCCACTGACAGAAAACACACCACGGAGAGGGGAACAGTGCACCCACTGACACCAAACACACCACGGAGAGGGGAACAGTGCACCCAGTGTCACAAAACACACCATGGAGAGGGGAACAGTGCACCCAGTGACACAAAACACACCACGGAGAGGGGAACAGTGCACCCAGTGACACAAAACACCCCACGGAGAGGGGAACAGTGCACCCACTGACAGAAAACACACCACGGAGAGGGGAACAGTGCACCCACTGGCACCAAACACACCACGGAGAGGGGAACAGTGCACCCAGTGTCACAAAACACACCATGGAGAGGGGAACAGTGCACCCAGTGACACAAAACACACCACGGAGAGGGGAACAGTGCACCCAGTGACACAAAACACACCACGGAGAGGGGAACAGTGCACCCAGTGTCACAAAACACACCATGGAGAGGGGAACAGTGCACCCAGTGTCACAAAACACACCACGGAGAGGGGAACAGTGCACCCAGTGACACAAAACACACCACGGAGAGGGGAACAGTGCACCCAGTGTCACAAAACACACCATGGAGAGGGGAACAGTGCACCCAGTGACACAAAACACACCACGGAGAGGGGAACAGTGCACCCAGTGTCACAAAACACACCACGGAGAGGGGAACAGTGCACCCAGTGTCACAAAACACCCCACGGAGAGGGGAACAGTGCACCCAGTGTCACAAAACACACCACGGAGAGGGGAACAGTGCACCCAGTGTCACAAAACACACCACGGAGAGGGGAACAGTGCACCCAGTGACACAAAACACCCCACGGAGAGGGGAACAGTGCACCCACTGACACAAAACACCCCACGGAGAGGGGAACAGTGCACCCAGTGACACAAAACACACCATGGAGAGGGGAACAGTGCACCCAGTGACACCAAACACCCCACGGAGAGGGGAACAGTGCACCCAGTGTCACAAAACACACCACGGAGAGGGGAACAGTGCACCCAGTGACACAAAACACACCACGGAGAGGGGAACAGTGCACCCACTGACACCAAACACCCCACGGAGAGGGGAACAGTGCACCCAGTGTCACAAAACACACCACGGAGAGGGGAACAGTGCACCCAGTGACACAAAACACACCACGGAGAGGGGAACAGTGCACCCAGTGTCACAAAACACCCCACGGAGAGGGGAACAGTGCACCCAGTGACACAAAACACACCACGGAGAGGGGAAGAGTGCACCCAGTGTCACAAAACACACCACGGAGAGGGGAACAGTGCACCCAGTGACACCAAACACACCACGGAGAGGGGAACAGTGCACCCAGTGTCACAAAACACCCCACGGAGAGGGGAACAGTGCACCCAGTGTCACAAAACACACCACGGAGAGGGGAACAGTGCACCCAGTGTCACAAAACACACCACGGAGAGGGGAACAGTGCACCCAGTGACACCAAACACACCACGGAGAGGGGAACAGTGCACCCAGTGTCACAAAACACACCACGGAGAGGGGAACAGTGCACCCAGTGACACAAAACACACCACGGAGAGGGGAACAGTGCACCCAGTGTCACAAAACACACCACGGAGAGGGGAACAGTGCACCCAGTGACACAAAACACACCACGGAGAGGGGAACAGTGCACCCAGTGTCACAAAACACACCACGGAGAGGGGAACAGTGCACCCAGTGTCACAAAACACCCCACGGAGAGGGGAACAGTGCACCCAGTGTCACAAAACACACCACGGAGAGGGGAACAGTGCACCCAGTGTCACAAAACACACCACGGAGAGGGGAACAGTGCACCCAGTGACACAAAACACCCCACGGAGAGGGGAACAGTGCACCCACTGACACAAAACACCCCACGGAGAGGGGAACAGTGCACCCAGTGACACAAAACACACCATGGAGAGGGGAACAGTGCACCCAGTGACACCAAACACCCCACGGAGAGGGGAACAGTGCACCCAGTGTCACAAAACACACCACGGAGAGGGGAACAGTGCACCCAGTGACACAAAACACACCACGGAGAGGGGAACAGTGCACCCACTGACACCAAACACCCCACGGAGAGGGGAACAGTGCACCCAGTGTCACAAAACACACCACGGAGAGGGGAACAGTGCACCCAGTGACACAAAACACACCACGGAGAGGGGAACAGTGCACCCAGTGTCACAAAACACCCCACGGAGAGGGGAACAGTGCACCCAGTGACACAAAACACACCACGGAGAGGGGAAGAGTGCACCCAGTGTCACAAAACACACCACGGAGAGGGGAACAGTGCACCCAGTGACACCAAACACACCACGGAGAGGGGAACAGTGCACCCAGTGTCACAAAACACCCCACGGAGAGGGGAACAGTGCACCCAGTGTCACAAAACACACCACGGAGAGGGGAACAGTGCACCCAGTGTCACAAAACACACCACGGAGAGGGGAACAGTGCACCCAGTGACACCAAACACACCACGGAGAGGGGAACAGTGCACCCAGTGTCACAAAACACACCACGGAGAGGGGAACAGTGCACCCACTGACACAAAACACACCACGGAGAGGGGAACAGTGCACCCAGTGACACCAAACACACCACGGAGAGGGGAACAGTGCACCCAGTGACACCAAACACACCACGGAGAGGGGAACAGTGCACCCAGTGTCACAAAACACACCACGGAGAGGGGAACAGTGCACCCAGTGACACCAAACACACCACGGAGAGGGGAACAGTGCACCCAGTGACACAAAACACACCACGGAGAGGGGAACAGTGCACCCAGTGTCACCAAACACACCACGGAGAGGGGAACAGTGCACCCACTGACACAAAACACACCACGGAGAGGGGAACAGTGCACCCAGTGTCACAAAACACCCCACGGAGAGGGGAACAGTGCACCCAGTGACACAAAACACACCACGGAGAGGGGAACAGTGCACCCAGTGTCACAAAACACACCACGGAGAGGGGAACAGTGCACCCAGTGACACAAAACACACCACGGAGAGGGGAACAGTGCACCCAGTGACACAAAACACACCACGGAGAGGGGAACAGTGCACCCAGTGTCACCAAACACACCACGGAGAGGGGAACAGTGCACCCAGTGTCACAAAACACACCACGGAGAGGGGAACAGTGCACCCAGTGTCACAAAACACCCCACGGAGAGGGGAACAGTGCACCCAGTGTCACAAAACACACCACGGAGAGGGGAACAGTGCACCCAGTGTCACAAAACACACCACGGAGAGGGGAACAGTGCACCCACTGACACCAAACACACCACGGAGAGGGGAACAGTGCACCCACTGACACCAAACACACCACGGAGAGGGGAACAGTGCACCCACTGACACCAAACACACCACGGAGAGGGGAACAGTGCACCCAGTGACACCAAACACACCACGGAGAGGGGAACAGTGCACCCAGTGTCACAAAACACACCACGGAGAGGGGAACAGTGCACCCAGTGACACAAAACACACCACGGAGAGGGGAACAGTGCACCCACTGACACCAAACACACCACGGAGAGGGGAACAGTGCACCCAGTGTCACAAAACACACCACAGAGAGGGGAACAGTGCACCCAGTGACACCAAACACACCACGGAGAGGGGAACAGTGCACCCACTGACACAAAACACACCACGGAGAGGGGAACAGTGCACCCAGTGTCACCAAACACACCACGGAGAGGGGAACAGTGCACCCAGTGTCACAAAACACACCACGGAGAGGGGAACAGTGCACCCACTGACACCAAACACACCACGGAGAGGGGAACAGTGCACCCAGTGTCACAAAACACCCCACGGAGAGGGGAACAGTGCACCCAGTGTCACAAAACACACCACGGAGAGGGGAACAGTGCACCCAGTGACACCAAACACACCACGGAGAGGGGAACAGTGCACCCAGTGATACAAAACACCCCACGGAGAGGGGAACAGTGCACCCACTGACACAAAACACACCACGGAGAGGGGAACAGTGCACCCACTGACACAAAACACACCACGGAGAGGGGAACAGTGCACCCAGTGTCACCAAACACACCACGGAGAGGGGAACAGTGCACCCACTGACACCAAACACACCACGGAGAGGGGAACAGTGCACCCAGTGACACAAAACACCCCACGGAGAGTGGAACAGTGCACCCACTGACACAAAACACACCACGGAGAGGGGAACAGTCCACCCAGTGACACAAAACACACCACGGAGAGGGGAACAGTGCACCCAGTGTCACCAAACACACCACGGAGAGGGGAACAGTGCACCCAGTGTCACAAAACACACCACGGAGAGGGGAACAGTGCACCCAGTGTCACAAAACACACCACGGAGAGGGGAACAGTGCACCCACTGACACCAAACACACCACGGAGAGGGGAACAGTGCACCCACTGACACAAAACACACCACGGAGAGGGGAACAGTGCACCCAGTGTCACAAAACACCCCACGGAGAGGGGAACAGTGCACCCAGTGTCACAAAACACCCCACGGAGAGGGGAACAGTGCACCCAGTGACACAGAACACACCACAGAGAGGGGAACAGTGCACCCAGTGACACAAAACAACCCACGGAGAGGGGAACAGTGCACCCACTGACACCAAACACACCACGGAGAGGGGAACAGTGCACCCACTGACACAAAACACCCCACGGAGAGGGGAACAGTGCACCCAGTGACACAAAACACACCACGGAGAGGGGAACAGTGCACCCAGTGACACCAAACACACCACGGAGAGGGGAACAGTGCACCCAGTGACACCAAACACCCCACGGAGAGGGGAACAGTGCACCCACTGACACCAAACACACCACGGAGAGGGGAACAGTGCACCCAGTGACACCAAACACAGCACAGAGAGGGGAACAGTGCACCCACTGACACCAAACACACCACGGAGAGGGGAACAGTGCACCCAGTGTCACCAAACACACCACGGAGAGGGGAACAGTGCACCCAGTGTCACAAAACACACCACGGAGAGGGGAACAGTGCACCCAGTGACACAAAACACACCACGGAGAGGGGAACAGTGCACCCAGTGACACCAAACACCCCACGGAGAGGGGAACAGTGCACCCACTGACACCAAACACACCACGGAGAGGGGAACAGTGCACCCAGTGACACCAAACACACCACGGAGAGGGGAACAGTGCACCCACTGACACCAAACACACCACGGAGAGGGGAACAGTGCACCCAGTGTCACCAAACACACCACGGAGAGGGGAACAGTGCACCCAGTGTCACAAAACACCCCACGGAGAGGGGAACAGTGCACCCAGTGACACAAAACACACCACGGAGAGGGGAACAGTGCACCCAGTGCCACCAAACACACCACGGAGAGGGGAACAGTGCACCCAGTGACACAAAACACACCACGGAGAGGGGAACAGTGCACCCAGTGACACAAAACACACCACGGAGAGGGGAACAGTGCACCCAGTGACACCAAACACACCACGGAGAGGGGAACAGTGCACCCAGTGTCACAAAACACACCACGGAGAGGGGAACAGTGCACCCAGTGACACCAAACACACCACGGAGAGGGGAACAGTGCACCCAGTGACACCAAACACACCACGGAGAGGGGAACAGTGCACCCAGTGACACCAAACACACCACGGAGAGGGGAACAGTGCACCCCGTGACACCAAACACACCACGGAGAGGGGAACAGTGCACCCAGTGACACCAAACACACCACGGAGAGGGGAACAGTGCACCCAGTGACACCAAACACACCACGGAGAGGGGAACAGTGCACCCAGTGTCACAAAACACACCACGGAGAGGGGAACAGTGCACCCAGTGACACCAAACACACCACGGAGAGGGGAACAGTGCACCCACTGACACAAAACACCCCACGGAGAGGGGAACAGTGCACCCAGTGACACAAAACACCCCACGGAGAGGGGAACAGTGCACCCCGTGTCACAAAACACCCCACGGAGAGGGGAACAGTGCACCCAGTGACACAAAACACACCACGGAGAGGGGAACAGTGCACCCAGTGACACCAAACACACCACGGAGAGGGGAACAGTGCACCCAGTGACACAAAACACACCACGGAGAGGGGAACAGTGCACCCAGTGTCACCAAACACCCCACGGAGAGGGGAACAGTGCACCCAGTGTCACAAAACACACCACGGAGAGGGGAACAGTGCACATATTGTGTTCTTATGATTAGACTTCAGGCACTAGGGCAGCAATTAGAGAATCGAAGTACCAGTGAAAACAGGAAAGGAAGGTCCTGAGGATCAGTCCTTGGCTGAAGACAGAGAGCTGGGGGAAGAGCCTCAGATTCTGGGGGACTGTGAGCAGTTCTGGGGAAAGAGGCTCCTATTCCAAAAGAGATCTTAACTCCACTTTATGTCTGCCTCCTATAACCTTTCACTCCTTTGTCTATCAAAAATCTGTTTACTCCACATTCAATCAATTTAATGATCTAGTTTCTGGGGGAGAGAGTTCCACAGACTAATGACCCTGTGAGCCAAATTAAAAAATTCCTCATTTCACTCTTAAAATCGAGACCTAGCCTCCCTCAGTGAGGAAGCAATTCCCCAGTATCCACCCTATAAAGTGCCCTCAGCATCTTAGATATACCAATATGATCACCTCCTATTCTTCTGAACTCCAGTGGGTGTAAACCCAACCTGTTCAACTTTTCTTTCTGTGATCAGCCTCTCACCCAATGAAGAAATCACGTGAACTGTCTGTGAACTTTTTGCGACTATTTCCTATTTCAAACAAGGAGACCAAAGCTGGATGGGTATTCTGAGGCAGTAAAACTTCCCGACTGTTACACTTACAAAACCATTACACTTGTAAAGAATGCCAATATTAACTTTGTCTTCTGCATAAGTTGCTGCTAACTTTCAGGACTGCGAATTTCTTCATTCCCTCCCCATTTAAATAACATAATGCTTTTCTATTCTTCCTGCCAAAGTGAGCGAGTTTGCATTTTCTCACATTCTACCCCAAATTTCTACTCATTCACTTCACCTATCTATTTCTGATTTTCATGTTCTTATACTTCAGCATTCAGAAGCAACTCGGATGTAACCAAAGTACTTTGGATATTCTGTGTGTCTCCCTAATAGTGAGAAACAGAGTGAGGAGCAAAACTGCAGATAAATCAGAGAGATGTGCAAGACCCTAAAGGGCTAATATTGGGGTCTTTTAATTACCTACATTTTGATGGGGATGATTTTTCCCTATAGACTAATTTGCTGGTCAAGGAAATTCTCTTCAGTACACTTTACACAAGGATATTTTGGCCTTGGAGGAAGTGCAGAGGAGGTTTACTAGGCTGATACCGGAGTTGAGGGGGTTGAGCTATGAGGAGAGGCTGAATAAAATAGGCTTGTACTCGTTAGAGTTTAGAAGAATGAGGGGAGATCTCATTGAGACGTATAAGATGATGAATGGGATGGATCGGATAGAGGTGGAGAGACTCTTCCCGCTCAGAAAGGACAGTAGGACTAGGGGGCACAGCCTCAAGATAAAGGGGGGGCAGTTTAGAACGGAGTTGAGGAGGAACTTCTTCATTCAAAGGGTGGTGAATCTCTGGAATTCTCTGCCCGTTGAAGTGGTGGAGGCTGCCTCGCTAAATATATTTAAGACGCGGGTTGATGGGTTTTTAATAAGAGAGGGGATTAAGGGTTATGGGGAGAGGGCGGGAAAGTGGAACTGAGCCACAACAGATCAGCCATGATCTTATTGAATGGCGGGGCAGGCTCGAAGGGCTAGATGGCCTACTCCTGCTCCTATTTCTTATGTTCTTATGTTTAGAAATTCCTCCCTCTTTGTTCAAAAGAACTTTCTTGACTGGAATTTCCTGCTTCAACTGGGAATGAGACATTGATGGTTTTTATGTTGGGGAACAAAGCAGGTTCTATCTGTGGGAGGACATGTTAGCAAGAGTGATCATCGTATCATAAGAATTGGATTAGTAATGGAAGAAAGCAGAGAAAATCTGAAGGAGAAGTTCTAAATTTGAAGAGAGCTTGCTGAAACGGATGGGAAGGAAACTAGCTCGAGTTCACTGGAACCAAAGATTGACAGGATAAACTAGAACTGAGTAATGTGAGAAGGAGGAAATGTTTCAATGTCAAGTTAGGTACATTCTAACAACAGGTTGAAGCACAGAAATTTTGTGCAGTTTTGGTCTCCTTATCTAGAGTGCAGAGAATGTTTAGCAGGCGGATCCCGGGAATGGCAGGACTGTTGGATGAGGGGAGATTGTGTCTGTTCGGATTACATTTGCTGGAATTCAGAAGAATGGGAGGGATCTCATCGAAACTAGTAAAATTCTAAGAGGACGGTAGAAGCAAGCTGGTAAGGATGTTCCCCATGTTAGGGGTGCCCAGAACCATGGATCACTGTCTGAGGATACGGAATCAACCATTTCGGACAGGGATGAGGAGAAATGTCTTCACCCGTAGAGCGGTCAGTCTACTTTCTTTACCACAGAAAGTAGCTGAGGCCAAAACATTGAGGAAGCAGTTAGGTATGGCACTTGGGGTCATGTTGCCTCCCTAGTGCCAGGGCCAATGATGTCTCTGAACAGACGTGGGACATTCTGAATGAGGAGGGCAAACAGCTAGAGGTAGTGGTACACGTTGGCACTAATGACATCGGGAGGAAGAGTGGCAAGGGGAGTTCAGGGAGTTAGGTAGTAAGTTCAAAAAGAGGCCCTCTAATCTCAGGATTGCTTCCTGTGCCAGTGAGGCTCGGAAGAAGAAGATAGTGCAACTAAACATGTGGCTAAACAGCTGGTGTAGGGTTCAGATATCTTGATCATTGGGATCTCTTCCAGGAGAGGTGGGACCTGTATGAGAAGGACCACTTACACTTCAACTGGAAAGGCATCAATATCTAGGTGGTAGATTTGCTTGAGTCACTCGGGAGGGGTTAAACTATGTACGGCAGGAGGTTGGGAGGCAAAGCTGTACGCTGTTGCTAATACAGAGACTAGGATGGACAGGATTGGCAGCGAAACATCCCAGGATTGAAGGATGTGGAGGCGTTGGAGAGGGTGCAGAGGAGGTTTACTAGGATGTTGCCTGGTATGGAGGGGAGGTCCTATGAGGAGAGACTGAGGGATTTAGGGTTGTTTTCGTTGGAAAGAAGGCGGCTAAGAGGGGATCTTATTGAAACATATAAGATGATTAGAGGTTTAGATAGGGTGGATAGTGATAGCCTTTTTCCTCGGATGGAGAAAGCTAGCACGAGGGGGCATGGCTTTAAATTAAGGGGGGGTAGTTATAGGACGGATGTCAGGGGTAGGTTCTTTACCCAGCGGGTGGTGAGGGATTGGAATGCCCTGCCTGCTGCAGTTGTAAATGCGTCTAGTTTGGGGGCGTTTAAGAGATCCGTGGATAGGTTTATGGACGAAAAGGGATTGGTTTAGGTTAGTGGGTCATTGTTTTTGTAACTGGTCGGCGCAACATCGTGGGCCGAAGGGCCTGTTCTGCGCTGTAATGTTCTATGTTCTATGTTTCCAGCAGGATAGAGGGGGGATGTGAAAGGGGCGAGGGAGTTACATTACTGATTAAGGAGAATATCCCAGCTCGACTGAGGGAGGACACCTCGGAGGGTTCAGGGCAGTGAGGCGATAGGGGCAGAGCTCAGGGACAGGAAGGGGGCAGTCACAATGTTGGGGCTTTATTACAGGTCTCCCAACAACCAGCGGGAGATAGAGGAGCAGAAATGCAGACAGATTGTGGAAAGATGCAAAAACAACAGGGTTGTTGTGACGGTCATTTTAACTTTCCCGATATTGACTGGGACTCACTCACTGCTCAGTTGGATGAGGCAGGATTAGTAAGGAGCTTCCAGGAGGATTTCTAGAAGCAGGATGTGGATAATCCAACTCCGGAAAGGAGCTGGAATTAGGGAATGAGCCTGGGCAGGTGATGAAAGTTTCCCTAGGAGAGCATTTCGGGAATAGTGATCAGAATTCCATAAGTTTTAAGGTGCTTGTGGTTAAGGACAAGAGTGGTCCTCGAGCAAAGGTGTTAAATTTGGGGAAGACTAACTACAACAACATTAGGCAGAGTGTAGATTGGGGGAAGCTGTTTGAGGGGAAATCAACACCCGACACGCTGGAGTCTTCCAAATATCAGCTGACTGTGATCCAGGACAGGCACGTCACTGTGAGGATAAGTGTGGCAAGTATCGGGAATACCTGGATAGCCAGGGATATTATCAGCCTTACCAAAAAGGGAAAAGGAAGGGTTAGCAAGGTCTAAAAGGCTTTGGACAGGGAAGCCCGAGAAGAATGGAAAGAACTTCGGAAGGAACATAAGGAAGGAGGTTGGAGGGCGAAATGGGGTCACGGGAAAAAACTTGGCAAACAGGATTAAGGAAAATCCTGAGGCATTTTATGTAAAAAGCAAGAGGGTAGTCAAGGAAGGGTTGGTCCACTCCAGGATAGTGGAGGGCGTCTATCCATGGAACCAGAGGAAATGGGTGAGATACTCAGTGAATACCTTGCCTCAGTATTCACCAAAGAGAGGAACTTGATGGGTGAGGAGCTAGGGTAGGGGATGTAGATATCCTGGGTCATATCGGTATCAAAAAGGAGGAGGTGTTGGGCTTCTTAAAAAGCATGAAAGTAGCTAAGTCCCCAGGGCCTGAGGATCTACCCAGAATACTGAGGGAGGCAAGAGCGGGAATAGCTGGAGCCTTGACAGAAATCTCTGTATCATCGTTGCCTACAGGTGAAGTTCCAGAGGACTGGAGGATAACCGAGGTTGTTCCATTGTTTAAGAAGGGCAGCAGGGATAATCCAGGAAATTATAGGCCGGTGAGCCTTAGGTCAGTGGTTGGGAACTTATTGGAAAAGATACTTAGAGACAGGATTAACTCACATTTGGAAACAAATGAGCTTATTAGTGACAGACAGCATGGTTTTGTGACAGGGAGTTCACGCCTCACTAACTTGATCTAGTTTTTTGAGGAACTGATGAAGATGATAGGTGAGGGAAAGGTAGTGGATGTTTTATATACATGGACTTCAGTAAAGCCTTTGACAAGGTACCTCATGGTAGTTTGGTACAAAAAGGTGAAGTCACATGGGATTGGAGGACAGGTGGGAAGATAGATACAGAACTGGCGTGGCCATAGACTCAACTCAACAATCTGATCAAGACCTTTGATCTGGACCTTACAGCACCCTCTGTGCTCTCATCCCACATACTCCCCGTGTTGGAGATCTTGACTGCCTCCAGAAGATACACAAAGGCCAACACACCCAGCCGTCCCATCGTATCGGGCAATGGGACTCTGTGTGAGAACCTCTCTGGATATATCGAGGGCATCCTGAAACCCATTGTACACAGAACCCCCAGCTTTTGTCGCGACACTACGGACTTCCTACTGAAACTCAGCACAGACGCTCCTCGTCACAATGGATGTCTCGGCGCTCTACACCAACATCCCCCACAACGATGGCATTGCTGCGACTGCCTCAGTACTCAATGCTGACAACTGCCAGTTTCCAGATGCAATTCTACAACACATCTGCTTTATCCTGGACCACAATGTCTTCACCTTCAACAACCAGTTCTTCATCCAGACACATGGAACAGCCATGGGGACCAAATTCACACCTCAATATGCCAACATCTTCATGCACAGGTTCGAACAAGACTTCTTCACTGCACAGAATCTTCAACCGATGCTATACACTCGATACATCGATGACATTTTCTTCCTTTGGCCTCATGGTGAACAATCACTGAAACAACTATATGATGATATCAACAAATTCCACCCCACCATCAGACTCACCATGGACTATTCCCCAGAATCAGTTGCATTCTTGGACACACGCATCTCCATTAAGGACGGTCACCTCAGCACCTCACTGTACTGCAAGCCCACAGACAATCTCACAATGCTCCACTTCTCCAGTTTCCACCCTAAACATGTTAAAGAAGCCATTCCCTATGGACAAGCCCTCCGTATACACAGGATTTGCTCAGATGAGGAGGATCGTGACAGACACCTCCAGACCCTGAAAGATGCCCTCATAACAACAGGATATGGTGCTCGATTCATAGATCGACAGTTCCGATGCGCCACAGCGAAAAACCGCACCGATCTCCTCAGAAGACAAACACGGGACACAGTGGACAGAGTTCCCTTCGTCGTCCAGTACTTCCCCGGAGCGGAGAAGCTACGACATCTTCTCCGGAGTCTTCAACATATCATTGATGAAGACGAACATCTCGCCAGGGCCATCCCCACACCCCCACTTCTTGCCTTCAGACAACCACACAACCTCAAACAGACCATTGTTCACAGCAAACTACCCAGCCTTCAGGAGAACAGTGACCACAATACCACACAACCCTGCCACAGCAACCTCTGCAAGACATGCCGGATCATCAACATGGATACCATCATCACACGTGAGAATACCATCCACCAGGTACACGGTAAATACTCTTGCAACTCGGCCAACATTGTCTACCTGATACGTTGCAAGAAAGGATGTCCCGAAGCATGGTACATTGGGGAGACCATGCAGACGCTACGACAACGGATGAATGAACATCGCTCGACAGTCACCAGGCAAGACTGTTCCCTTCCTGTTGGCGAACACTTCAGTGGTCACGGGCATTCAGCCTCTGACCTTCGGGTAAGCGTTCTCCAAGGCAGCCTTCACGACACACGACAGCGCAGAGTCGCTGAGCAGAGACTGATAGCCAAGTTCCGCACACATGAGGACGGTCTCAACAGGGATCTTGGGTTCATGTCGCACTATCTGTAACCCCCGTGACTTGCCTGGGTTTGCAAAATCTCCCTGAGACCATACGCACCTCTTTAACCTGTGCTTAATGCTTTCTCCGCTCATATTGTCTGTACCTTGAAGACTTGATTAGCTGTAAAGACTCACATTCCAATCATTATTTTTTAAACTGAGTTTGTGTCTATATTTGCCCTGCTTCTGAACAGAACTCCCACTCAGCTGAAGAAGGAGCGAGACTCCGAAAGTTTGTGCTACCAAATGAAGCTGGTGTTGTGAGAGTTCTGACTTGGCTGGGGGAAGACGAGGGTAGCAGGTGAGGGGAGCTTTTCTGAATGGAAGGCTGTGACTAGCGACGTTCCACAGGGATCAGTTCGAGGAGCTTTTGTTGTTTGTAGTATGTAGAACTGACATGAAGGAAAATGTAGCTGGTCTGATGAATACATTTGCAGACGACACAAAATTTGATGGATTTGAAGATAGCGAAGAGGATTGTCAGAGGATGCAGAAAGGCTCTCACTGTCCACCCTATCCAATCCTCTGATCATCTTGTATGCCTCAATCAGGTCGCCTCGTAACCTTCTTCTCTCCAATGAAAATAACCTCAAGTCCCTCAGCCTTTCCTCATAAGACCTTCCCACCATACCAGGCAACATCCTGGTAAACCTCCTCTGCACCCTTTCCAATGCCTCCACATCTTTCTTATAATGTGGCGACCAGAACTGTACGCAATACTCCAAGTGCGGCGGCACCAGAGTTTTGTACAGTTGTAACATGATCTCATGGCTCCGAAATTCAATCCCTCTACCAATAAAAGCTAACACACCATACGCCTTCTTAACAACCTTATCAACCTGGGTGCCAACTTTCAGGGAGCTATGCACATGTACCCCGAGATCTCTCTGCTCGTCAACACTACCAAGAGTCCTTCCATTAGCCCTATATTCTGTACTCCTGTTATTCTTACCAAAGTGAATCACCTCACACTTTTCCGTATTAAACTCCATTTGCCACCTCTCAGCCCAGCTCTGCAGCTTATCTATGTCCCTCTGCAAACTGTAACACCCATCCTCACTGTCTACAACTCCTCCGACTTTGGTGTCGTCAGCAAATTTACTAACCCATCCTTCTACACCCTCATCTAGGTCATTTATTAAAATGACAAACAGCAGTGGCCCCAAAACAGATCCCTGAGGTACACCACTTGTAACTGAACTCCAGGGTGAATATTTCCCATCAACTACCACCCTCTGTCTTCTATCAGCTCGCCAATTCCTGATCCAAACTGCTAAATCACCCTCAATC
Source organism: Carcharhinus amblyrhynchos (assembly GCF_965287045.1). NCBI lineage: Eukaryota > Metazoa > Chordata > Chondrichthyes > Carcharhiniformes > Carcharhinidae > Carcharhinus > Carcharhinus amblyrhynchos. Next base: position 649,691 of record NW_027649843.1, on the reverse strand, counting down.
CCATGCATCTGTATTTTCTGCAGTAGCCTACCATGGGGAACCTTATCAAACGCTTTGCTAAAATCCATATACACCACGTCAACTGCCTTACCCTTATCCACCTCTTTGGTCACCTTTTCAAAAAACTCGATAAGGTTTGTGAGGCACGACCTACCCTTCACAAAACCGTGTTGACTATCTCTAATCAATTTATTTCCCTCGAGATGATTATAAATCCTATCCCTTATAATTCTTTCCAAAACTTAGCCCACAACAGAAGTAAGGCTCACCGGTCTATACAAAGAACAACACAGCACGGGAAACAGGCCCTTCGGCCCAACGAGCCCGCGCCGCCGTCCCACTGTCTCAGTGACCTATTCATGATTTTAGTCTACGCCTAACGTGCGAGGATCAGGGAGATCCAATATAGGGACAATTTAGTACCCAATCAATCAGCCTAAAAGCACATCTTTGGGATGTGGGAGGAAACCGGAGCACCCGGAGGAAACCCACGCAACCACGGGGAGAACGTGCAAACTCCCACAGACACAGGCCCAAATCCATGTGTCCGCACAGCAACAGAGATAGTCTCTGAGCTGTCATGTTGCCCTCGAGATGGTCCAGTTTAAGCACACTAACGACATGAAGCAATAGGCAACTCCCGAAGCAACATCCAAGAGCAGCCCACTACAACCTGCCGCATGCATGCCCCTTGCTGGACTTAAATGCCTGTGGAGACAAAAAAATTCATTATTAAACAGGCAAAGACTAACATCCCTGAGGCAAAAACGGAATCCCAAGCCTACAATGTTTAGTAAGGCCTACTATATCCCCCTATATGTAGACCGCTCATGTGGCTGTCTAAGTGACTCTTAAACAACCCTAGCGTGCCTGCTTCCACCACCTTACTCGGCAGTGCATTCCACACCCCCACTACCCTTTGCGTGAAAAACTGCCCTCTAATATTTGTCTTATACCTAGCCCCCCTCACCCTAAGCCCGTGACCCCTCATTCTATCCATTTCTAATAGCGGAAAAAGCTTACCACCATTTACTCGATCTATCCCCTTCATAATCTTATAAACCTCTATTAGATCCCCCCTCAGCCGACGTCTCTCAAGGGAAAACAGCCCAAGTTCATTCAATCTTTCCTCGTAAGACAGCCCTTCCATACCAGGCAGCATCCTGGTAAATCTCCTCTGCACTCTCTCCAGGACCTCTACATCCTTCCGGTAGTACGGCGACCAGAACTGGACGCAGTACTCCAAGTGAGGCCTAACCAACGTTCTATACAACTGCAACATCAGACTCCTACTCTTATATTCTATACCTCTTCCTATGAAGGCTAACATACCATACGCTTTCCTCATCACATTCTGCACCTGTACCGACACCTTCAGGGACTTGTGCACTTGCACCCCCCGGTCTCTCTGCGTATCTATACTCCGGATAGTTCTACCTTTTATCGTATAACTCCCCTCCACATTATTCCGGCCAAAGTGCATCACCTCGCATTTCTCCAGATTATATTCCATTTGCCATCTATCTGCCCAATCTACCAGCCTGTCTATGTCCTGTTGCATTGCCAGGCACTGCTCCTCAGTACCCGCCAATCCAACCATCTTAGTGTCATCAGCAAATTTGCTGATCACACCACCTACCCCCTCTTCCAAGTCATTAATATATACCACAAATAGAAGAGGTCCAAGTACCGAGCCCTGCGGCACACCACTGGTGACAGACCTCCAATTGGAAAAGGAGCCTTCCACTACTACTCGCTGTCTCCTCCTCCCAAGCCAGTTCTCCACCCATCTACATACCTGGCCTTGTATCCCATGAGCCTTCACCTTTTCTATCAGCCTACCATGAGGGACCTTGTCAAACGCCTTACTGAAATCCATATAGACGACATCAACGGCTTGTCCTTCGTCAACCGTTTTTGTCACCTCTTCAAAAAATTCCACTAGATTCGTAAAGCACGACCTCCCCGTAACGAAGCCATGCTGTGTATCCCTGATCAGATTGCAGCGCTCCAGATGTTCATACATCCTATCCTTGAGGATCCTCTCCATTAGCTTGCCTATAACTGAAGTCAAGCTCACCAGCCTATAATTCCCTGGGTTATCCCTCTGACCCTTCTTAAACAACGGTACTACATTTGCAATCCGCCAATCCTCTGGGACCTCACCTGTGTCCAAAGAAGAGACAAAGATTTGCGTCAGAGGCCCAGCAATTTCATAGAACATAGAACATAGAACATAGAACATTACAGCGCAGAACAGGCCCTTCGGCCCACGATGTTGCGCCGACCAGTTACAAAAACAATGACCCACTAGCCTATACCAATCCCTTTTCGTCCATAAACCTATCCAGAGATCTCTTAAACGCCCCCAAACTAGACGCATTTACAACTGCAGCAGGCAGGGCATTCCAATCCCTCACCACCCGCTGGGTAAAGAACCTACCCCTGACATCCGTCCTGTAGCTACCCCCCCTTAATTTAAAGCCATGCCCCCTCGTGCTAGCTTTCTCCATCCGAGGAAAAAGGCTATCACTATCCACCCTATCTAAACCTCTAATCATCTTATATGTTTCAATAAGATCCCCTCTTAGCCGCCTTCTTTCCAACGAAAACAACCCTAAATCCCTCAGTCTCTCCTCATAGGACCTCCCCTCCATACCAGGCACCATCCTAGTAAACCTCCTCTGCACCCTCTCCAACGCCTCCACATCCTTCTTGTAATGCGGGGACCAGAACTGCACACAGTACTCCAAGTGCGGCCGCACTAGAGTTGTGTACAGTTGCAACATTACACTGCGACTCCTAAATTCAATCCCCCTACCAATAAACGCCAAGACACCGTACGCCTTCTTGATCTTCATCCCTCACCTCCCTTAGCAGCCTGGGATAGATGCCATCAGGCCCCGGAGATTTATCCGTCTTTATACCGGCTAAAAGTCCCAACACCTCTTCCCTCGTGATGACTATTTCCCTCAACGGATCCTCAAACTCCTCAAGCACAGCACCAGACATCAGGCCCCTCTCCTGCGTGAATACCGACGCAAAGTATTCATTCAGGATCTCCCCCATTCCCCCAGGCTCCAAGCATAGTTCCCCTCCTCTGTCCCTGAGAGGACCAATCTTCCCTCTAACCATCCTTTTATTTCTAACATAGGAGTAAAATGCCTTAGGATTTTCCTTAATCCTATCTGCCAAAGCCATTTCGTGGCCCCTTTTTGCCTTTCTGATCCCCCTTTTAAGTTCTCTCCTACATTCTCTGTATTCTTCTAACCCACTTCCGCCCACGGAAACGTCACCGCACTTTGACCAATAGGCAAGCGGGAAATAACAGCCGCGGCTCCGAGTGCGCCTGCGTGGACTCCATGCCTCGCGCCCGCGGCCCACGTCCCAGTGCGCGCAGGCGCAGTGCCGCTTCCCGCTGTCTATCCGGGTATTTCCGGGTGGCGGGAAGGCGGTTTTTATGAATGAAACAGAGAGATTCTCCCCCCCCCCCCCCCGGGATGGATTGGAACAACTCACAGCGATGGGCTCAGCAGGTTGGTGCCGGTCAATGTCAGTCTGATAAGCAGCAGCTAAACTTGCTGCTGTCTGATGGCAGTGTGAGATTGTTCAATATCTTCACCTAAAGCCCATCCATGAGGGAATATCCAGCCTTCTCTCTGCTGGATTTCAGCCCCATTCCCATCCAGCCTGTCCCAGCCTGGTTTCCCTGGAGTGTGTGGGGGATATTAGAGCCTCCAGACTGATCCTGGTTCAATGGGAATGGGCCTACAATATCCACCCTCTCCTTTACAAGCTGCTTTGCTGATATCTCCAGATAGATTCCTCATCTCCACAACACAGGTTAAATTCTCATCAACTTTAAACCCACAGGAAACCAGTTTGTTTGAATATATTGGGATCTGGACAAACAATTATCCTTCCTGATTGTTGGCATTTCCACCAAACTTCCCTCTCTGCACCATCAGATATCTCACCATATCAGATCCATTACCATCCATAATGATAGTAATGTTCTGAACCTCTGATACTTTCCATCCTACTGCATCCATTAGAATCACTGCTATTAATCCTGAAGTTTTATGTAATATTCCACACAATTATTCTCAAACCAAACCTTGGTCAATCTTCAAAACCGACGTTCAGGACACATTAGGATTTCTTTGTCCACAATTTAGATCATCTAATTGTACTTTAGTAATCCAGGGAGGAATCTTTCCCTGATTACTGTCCTAAATTCTCCCCAAGTTGTTACATAAGAACATAAGAAATAGGAGCAGGAGTAGGCCATCTTGCCCTTCGAGCCTGCCCCGCCATTCAATAAGATCATGGCTGATCTGTTGTGGCTCAGTTCCACATTCCCGCCCTCTCCCCATAACCCTTAATCCCCTCTCTTATCAAAAACCCATCAACCCGCGTCTAAAAAATATTTAGCGAGGCAGCCTCCACCACTTCAACGGGCAGAGAATTCCAGAGATTCACCACCCTTTGAGTGAAGAAGTTCCTCCTCAACTCCGTTCTAAACCGCCCCCCCTTTTATCTTGAGGCTGTGCCCCCTAGTCCTACTGTCCTTTCTGAGCGGGAAGAGTCTCTCCACCTCTATCCTATCCATCCCATTCATCATCTTATACGTCTCAACGAGATCTCCCCTCATTCTTCTAAACTCTAACGAATACAAGCCTAGTTTATTCAGCCTCTCCTCATAGCTCATCAAATTCCCATAGACAGTAGACAGGGTGCTATTCTGTTTCCATTATTAATTGCCTTGTCTTTAATAATGTGATTAATGATTTTAACACGCCTTCCTAATGCAGCCACCACATATTGATAAGCAAGTTGTAGGAACAGTGATGATGAAGCAGCATTCTGATCATTGTTATTTACCTCAGCCATTACTTCCTTAACCTGCTGGGTTCATGTTTAAGATCTAGATTTGCCAAATCAATAGTGTTAACCATGGATGATACTGCACGATAAACAGTTACTAAAACATTAATTAAGTCCTTGTTCTAATGGCCTTTGGAATCACAAAACCATTCCTGCACTTTGTAACTCCTTGATTTCACAACCTTTGTATTAAATGAAAATATAATTCTTTAAGTTGAGAGGGACAGCAATCAGATAAATAAATTTTAGTGAAATTGAATACAACTGGTACCAATTCATAACAAACCATTATAATACAGTATCTTGTTTGCATTTTGAGGTGCAAGGCCGTTCACAGGACAGGAATATTTCATCGGTGGAGATGAGGGAGCAGAGTAAAATTCAGATTCAGATGTACAATGTGCTAAGAGGGGTGCTGAAGGCGTAGGTTTAACTATCTAATGTACTTGATTTTTAAGATGATGCGTATCTGCATAATGAACTCCTTTGCAAACATCCTGTTCATACTTATCAGGAATTTATATTGGAATTAGAATTCTACCAATCCCATCTCGGGGTGTAAAGGTTCTACATATTTTAAATTGCACACAGGTTTCATTTAAGATGTTTCATGCTGTTACATAATTAAACCTCTTGTAAAGCGAATCATAGCATAATGACTTTGGTTATACCATTGTATAACAGACTCACATTTAAACATACATAGATATCCAAATATAACCGTCACATTTAGATTCACCCATAAGTGTCCATCTTCAGACTGCTGCATTCGGAGTAAAGCCAAAGGATCTGTTCCTGTGCTGTACTTTTCTTTATTCTTTGAGGAAGGGGTCGAGCGCGTAAGCCACAAGTCCCAGTCTGTTGCGCCTTTCCTGTAACAGCAGCTGAGAGAGTGAAATCGATTTTTGCCACTTCCAATGCAAACGGGAGATCAGGATCTGGCAGCAATAATGCTGGCGCTGAAGCCAAAGCACGGGTTAAATCAGAGGCTGTCTATGTGGATCAGGAGTTGGCTGATAGAAGACAGAGGGTCGTGGTTGATGGGAGTTCAGTTACTAGTGGTGTACCTCAAGGATCTGTTTTGGGGCCACTGCTGTTTGTCATTTTTATAAATGACCTAGATGAGGGTGTAGAAGGATGGGTTAGTAAATTTGCTGACGACACCAAAGTTGGAGGAGTTGTAGACAGTGAGGATGGATGTTACAGTTTGCAGAGAGACATAGATAAGCTGCAGAGCTGGGCCGAGAGGTGAAAAATGGAGTTTAATACGGAAAAGTGTGAGGTGATTCACTTTGGTAAGAATAACAGGAGTACAGAATATAGGGCTAATGGAAGGACTCTTAGTAGTGTTGACGAGCAGAGAGATCTCGGGGTACATGTGCATAGATCCCTGAAAGTTGGCACCCAGGTTGATAAGGTTGTTAAGGAGGCGTACGGTGTGTTAGCTTTTATTGGTAGAGGGATTGAATTTCGGAGCCGTGAGGTCATGTTACAACTGTACAAAACTCTGGTGCGGCCGCACTTGGAGTATTGTGTACAGTTCTGGTCGCCGCATTATAAGAAAGATGTGGAGGCATTGGAAAGGGTGCAGAGGAGGTTTACCAGGATGTTGCCTGGTATGGTGGGAAGGTCTTATGAGGAAAGGCTGAGGGACTTGAGGTTGTTTTCGTTAGAAAGAAGAAGGTTTAGAGGTGACCTTATTGAGGCATACAAGGTGATCAGAGGATTAGATAGGGTGGAGAGTGAGAGCCTTTTACCTCGGATGGAGATGGCTGACACAAGGGGACGTAGCTTTAAATTAAGGGGTGGTAATTATAGGAGGGATGTCAGAGGTAGGTTCTTTACTCAGAGGGTAGTAAGGTCGTGGAATGCCCTGCCTGCAGCAGTTGTGGACTCGCCAACTTTAAGGGCGTTCAAATGGTCAGTGGATAGGCATATGGATAACATTGGAATAGTTTAGGTTAGAGGGTCATTAGATTGGTTCCACTGGTCAGCACAACATCGAGGGCTGAAGGGCCTGTACTGCGCTGGAATGTTCTATGTTCAATGTGTGCTGCTCAGTCCACAGCCACAGAGCACTTTTGTGCAGTAACTCTGACAATGGAGCAGCTTTATTTGTTAAAAATATGATTTGTTCAGTATCCCACAAAAGCACAGAAAGATTGAAGTGGACCAACACCCTTCTGAAGAAGCATTTGTAAGATCGAATCAGTTAGTTTTTGTTCAATCTTCTGTTTAAACTGACTAATGACTATTTGAATGCTCCCCACCCCCTTTCCCCCCCCCACCACCTCCCACCCCAACCTCCCCAACTGCTCTGCTGTAGACTTTCTCAAAAGGAATTGTTCCCAGTTCGCTTTGGCCAGATCCTCTCTCATTTTAATTCTGCTCTCCCCCAATCCAAAGATGGCTGTAGACCATCTGTTTTCCTGTCCACATTGGAACTGTACTGTGTTGTGATCGCTATCAGTGAAGTGCTCCCCCACATTGAACACTTGCCTGGCTTCATTCCCCAGAAGCAGATCCAGCACTGCTCTGTCCCTTGTTGGGCTTTCTCCAGATTGATACGAAAAACCCTCGGGTACATTTCAAGAAATCTTTCCCCTCTAAATTCTTAATGCTATGACTATCCCAATTTATGTTGGGAAAGTTGAAATCCCCTCATATTATTCTGACATATCTCTGTGAACTATCTAAATATTTGCTGCTGTAATTCCTGCTGACCTTTTGGGGTTCTACACACTCCCAGTGATGTGGCTGACCCATTGATATTCCGAACTTCTCCCCACAACAGCTTCTGAAATGTGGGCTGTACAAATCTTTCAGCACAGCCAGTGGGGAGATTTGTACGTCAGCCGATTGTAGGATCTCCGTGAGCATTCTCACTGCACTTATTTCTCCCTCGTTTCCTCGGCATCGGAAATGAGCTGGGTGGGGGGGGGGGGGGGGGGGGGGGGGCGGGGGCGAGGCCAGCATTAAATAGTATTTTATATACTGTTTAAATAATACTAGTGTTTCCGGGACTGAATTCTCTGGGCCTGCTAACATCACCCACCCCGTCAGGGTGTTCCATTCCAGTGGGATTACAGGAACTCCTCACTCCGGGGGAGCTAGTGGCCTGACCCCGCTGACAAGAAGGGAGGGGGGTAATTGTGACCCACACAAGGGGTCAGGTAGCAGGGTGGTTGTGTCTCCTGGCCATGGGCACTGTGGCAATGCCAGCCTGTGGCCCTTGGCACTGCCCAGCAGGGAGAGTGCCCATGCCCGAGGGGCACATTGCCACTGTCCATCAGGCATGGGCAGTGTCAAGGGGCCGGAACATATTGCGAGAGGGGCCTAGGGGACAGGGCCTAGGAAGCGGGGTGTTGGGCAATCAGTGTGGGTGGGGGCCCCCCACTGCCACTCTGCAAAGGGATTGGTTGGGGCTGGAGGAAGGCCAACAATCGGAGTGGCGGGGGGGTGGGGGGAGGAGGGGGGTGTGAGCCGGTGGGGGGGGGGGAGGAGGGGGGTGTGAGCCGGTGGGGGGGGGAGGAGGGGGGTGTGAGCCGGTGGGGGGGGAGATGCGGGGGTGGGGGGAGGAGGGTGGTGTGAGCCGGTGGGGGAGATGCGAGGAGTGGGGGGGGAGGGGGGTGTGAGCCGGTGGGGGGGGAGATGCGGGGAGTCGGGGGGAGGAGGGTGGTGTGAGCCGGTGGGGGGGAGATGCGGGGAGTGGGGGGGAAGGTGCTGGTTGGGCCTGCGGAGTGGATCTGCATTCAGCAAGGTGAGTGAAACGGTCACTTCCAGGGGGAGACTGGAGATTGCAATGGGGCGGAATGGGGATGGTGGTTCGGGATGACCCATGAATGGATGGGGGGGAGCCAAAATCAAGCTGTGGGGTGTGGGGGAGCAGGGCTTGGCGTGCAGCCTGAGTTAATCTCTCACTGAAATTTGACACAAAGTCCTGAAATGCAGTGTCAGAACACTGATTCACCAATTTCCAATCTAAATTGATCATTCTAAATGGTTCTCATTACCTCATCACCAAACATTAATTCAGATGGACTAAATTTCTTTGATTAGTTAGGTCATCCCAAATTGATAAAGGAGAAATGGAATTCCGTTATCCCAATCCTCTGGATAATCCAGCATTCAAACTCAGTCTTCAAAGTTTGATGCCACGACTCTAACACTTTGTGCGTCTCTGGATGTACATAGGGAGGGGGCCTACACAGTCAATTAGGATGCTTGTAAAAAGTTCCTCAAATGCCAGAATGGATATTAAGGGTGTTGGTTTGTTTACCACTTGAGGATTTCATATTACCTTGCATGGAATGGAAAAGGTATGGGAAAGGTCCATATAAAAGGTCTCTATGCAGGCAGGACAACAAAAAATATGTTTGTCTTTTCCTGAATTCTAAATGACACCCTATGGGTATCCCATATGCTATCAGTAACACCTGCTTTCTATAATCGACCTGCAATAGAACTTGATGAATTTCTGCCCACTTTTCATCAACCTGAATACGTAAACATATCCACGTCCTCCATTAAGACATCATTTTTAATGTGATAATCCTCCAGTATACACTCAGATTCTTCTTCAGTACATGGTCTCTGATACAACTGCTTTTACCCAATATAGAACATAGAACATAGAACACTACAGCACAAACAGGCCCTTCGGCCCACGAGTTGCGCCGATCACATCATCACCTATCTATAACCCCCAAACCCATAAAACCCCATATACTCATCCAGAAGTCTTTTAAAAGACCCCAGCGAGTTCGCCTCCACCACCACTGACGGCAGCCGATTCCATTCACTCACCACCCTCTGAGTGAAAAACTTACCCCTAACATCACTTCTGTACTTTCCTCCCCGCACCTTAAACCTGTGTCCTCTCGTAGCGACCATTTCAACCCGGGGAAATAGCCTCTGAGAATCCACCCTATCTATTCCTCTCAACATTTTATAAACCTCTATCAGGTCACCTCTCAACCTTCATCTCTCCAGGGAGAAGAGACCCAGTTCCCTCAACCTAACTTCATAAGGCATGCCTCCCAGTCCAGGCAACATCCTTGTAAATCTCCTCTGTACCTTTCGGTTGTTATCCTGACACCTTTCCTGAGTGAAGAATATTCACTTTGTCCTCCATCTGTTCTTGGTCTTTATTGAACACAGAGTGAAAAACTCGGATAACTGCATCTCCTCATCTTTACTGTTTGATTTCCCCTCATGTTGCAAACTGTAACTTTGCACAAAAGAACAAAAACCAAAGAAAAGTACAGGGCCAGAACAGGCCTTTTGTCCCTCCAAAACCCTGCCAATCATGATGCCCTTCCTAAACTCAAAAAAACCTTCTGCCTTTACTCAGACCACATCTCTCTATTCCCTCCCCATTCTTGTATTCATCCAGATGCTTCTTAAATGTTGCTAATGTGCCTGCATCCACTACCACATCTTCCCACCTTTTCTGGCAATATTCCTTCCAAACTACACAACTTCTCACCATTAATGATTCACTTGTTCCAATGTATTTAAAACCTTGTTTCCAGGTTTGAAGGGGCTGTCATATGAGGGGTGATTGAATAGCTTGAGTGGTACATGGTGGAGTTCACAAGAATGAAGGGGAATTTGATTGAGGTGTATGAAATACTCAATGGGATTGAAAAAAGTAAATGTCAATGACATGTTCCCCCTTCTGATCAGTCTAGGACAATAAGTCACAGTTGTGGAGAACGAGGAGGGTGGTTCGAGCCAGCGATAAGGAACAACTACCTCTCACAGAGGCTGTTAATTTATCCAGCTCACTGCCCCAGAGTGCAGTGGATGTACAGTCAATCAATGGAATCAAGAATGAGATAGATAAATATGTGATCAAAAGCGGGTTAACGGGCTGTGGGGGAAAGTCAGGGAAAGGGAGTTCGGGTGAGATGGAGATCAACCATGATCATATAGAATGGTGAAGTGGGCTTTGGGGGGTTGAATTACATACTTTCACTCATAAATCCTATGTTTCTATGTTAACTCCTTTGCCTACTGCTCCTGGAGAAAACCTTACCTACATCAATCAAGTATATAATGAGTCCTGATATTTGCTTATCAACCTACAGGCTGGACATTATTTTGCATTAGTTTCCACTATAGTTCACTTTGCCACTTTCACAAACCCCAATGCCTTATCTTGTTTTACCATGTTTGCCTTCACAGTGGTTTTCTCAAGCCATTAACACTGTGAGCATGTGTGTCTGAACTTATTGCAATGAAAATTTCTTATTTCTCTTCCAACCTCATATTGTTCCATTTTAGTCTGAGGTACACTAGCATTTCTCTCTCCCACGTGTCCCCTTTTTCTTTCACCACCTGTGGATTTCTCTTTTCTCCAGATTATATCTGTCACAAATTGAAATTGATGACAAGAAACAAAACTTGATTTTTCAACCAATTTAACATCATCTGCCAGCCCTGCTGCTAACCCTGCAGTTTTAACTCTCCGTGCTTCCGCATGAGTCCTCACTACTTTGGGAAGTGAACTTTTGATTTCTTCCACAATAATCGTTTCCCGAGGAGCACCAAACGTCTGGTTTATTTTCAGTGTTCTTCTCCATCTGTCAAAGTTGTTTTGTTTGATTCTGTCAGGGCGGCATAGTAGCAAAATATTCATTGTGTCAGTGAAGGTAGATTTCTTACCCCACCCTTATGCCAGCTAGGGCTTGCACAATGGTTAACACTGCTACCTCATAACACCATAGACCTGGGATCAATTCTCAGCTTGGGTCACTGTCTGTGTGGAGTCTGCATGTTGTCCCTGTGTCTGTGTGGGTTTTCTCTGGGTGCTCCGGTTTCCTCCCACAGTCTGAAAGATGTGCTGGTTAGGTGCATTGGCCATGCTAAATTCTCCCTCAGTGTACCCAAAACTGGAGCCTGTGTGTGGGGATCAGGGAATTCTCACAGTAACTTCATTGCAGTGGTAATGTGATCCTATTTATGATGCTAATAAATAAACTTTAAACCTTTAAACTCTCTAAGACGGGGTTCCTTCTTTAAATTTCTAAACTTCTGCCTGTAGGCATCAGACACTAGTTCATATGCATTCAGACCCCACGATATTGTGTGCCTTTATGAAAGGTATTTATAATCATGTTCTCTGCAGTTATAGCAGGCCCTGAGATCTCTGTCAAGAAGATATTTTTTATTAATGTTTTAACTGGGGTTTCCTGTATTTTACACTGGGCCTCAGGCAGTGTTCAGGACTTTTTATGACCCTGAATTATTTGACTAAGGATGATGGTCAGCGACACGAGTTCTTGCTTTCAGTTTTGGGTTGTTAACTGTTGTTTTTAGTTTAGAAAGTGTTGTTGCTTTAGGCTGAAAGCGGATTTTCTTTCTCTCACTCCCTGGTGTTGTAAATTCTGCTGGTTAACTGGAAACATGTTTTCTTGCCTTCCTTGTGTCAGAGTTCTGCTTCTGGCGGTTGCCATCTGGTAACTAGTGTGTCTCTGTCTCTTGAAGCTAGGAGAAGCTCCAGGCCAGCAGTGGCATTATCTCTACCCCGAGGTTTCATGGAAGTTACAAGATTGGAAGTCAGAGTTTCAATTCTCTGAACAAACCACTCAGTTCCAGCATCAGGTCAGCATTCTTGTTCCCTGTGCTAAATTTGCGGCAAAGGTACATTTGAAGGAGGTATGTTTGGTTGGAACATTTCATATTGTTGTTAATGGTCATACAATATCATGTTTGTACTTGGTAAAGTTATTGTTATATTTTAGCCGTATCCTTAAATATGTTTTGTTTGATAAAAGCTCCCTAGTGGGTCATTTGAATCATCCCTGAATTGAAACATCTCATGCTTATCCAGCCAAATTCAAATTGCAAATCTTCTCATCCAGTTAGACTTCATAAAACACTTTGGAGTTTCTGACCTGGATTATATCAGTACATTATGAAGTCATACTAGACCCTAAAAATTTGCTATTTTATGTTGCATTTTGACATTAGCTTTTGCATTAAGGTGAGGAGAGAATGTTTCACTCCAGGTAAGATTCGACTGACACACTAGGAAGCTGTTCTCAAAACAAACAAATGTTATTTACTGACAGAGTTTAACTAAAGCAAATGGATTAGCTTAATATTTAACAGTTGAACAATACATAAGCATGGCAAGATGCAATTCTTAACTGCTGCCACTCCCTGTGAGTTTGAATTCAAGCAATATTACTCATTCAGACTTAACTATCACTTCAAAAACAGATAGCAAAACAGAGGCGAAATTTTCTGCAGTTAGGTTGCCTGTCCTGATATATTCAGGCACCTCTTAGAGAGAGAGATGTTTTGCTTCTTTCTAAACCAGCCAGAAACTGCCTTTTAATTATGAAAGAGAAACTATGTTCTTCTTGCAAGCCTGTGGTCCCTAAACTATGCAGTTGTTATTCATTATAAAGGGGCAGCATGGTGGCACAGTGATTAGCACTGCTGCCTCACAGCGCCAGGGACCTGAGTTCGATTCTGGCCTTGGGTGACTGTCTGTGGCACCTGATGTTCTCCCCGTGTCTGTGTGGGTTTCCTCTGGGTGTTCTGGCTTTCTTCCACTCTCCAAAGATGTGCAGGTTATATGGATTGGCCTTCCTAAATTACCCCTTAATGCCTCAAGATATGTAGGTCAGGTGGATTGGCCATTCGAAATTGCCAAGACTTATAGGCCAGGGGTATTAGTCGGGTAAATACAGGATACGGCATCTCACCCAGATCCTATCAGAGAGTCAATGTAGACATGATTGGCCAAATGGCTTCCGTCTCTTCTGTAGGGATTTGACGCTTTTCAGTGTAGACTTTGCACATTCTTCCCGTCTCTGCATGGGTTTCTCCTGGTTGTTCGAGTTTCTTCCCACATTCCACAGATGTGCACGTTAGGTTGATTAGCCATGATAAATTACCCCTTTGTTTCCAAATATGTGCAGATTAGGTGTAATTTTCTAAATGACAGCAGAACCAGCATGATAAATAATTTTGGTAATGGGGATAGAGTCTGTTTGGGATTGCTGTTGCTGCAGACCTGAATAACCTCCTTCTGCACTGTCAGGATTCTGAAAGAAGTAATGTCAACTTTCAATACATTGGCCCCAGTTTCCACTTCAGAGTCGAATTGTTCTCATTTCCAGAGGAAACACACACTTTTACCTTGCTTCTTATTTTTGATGCTCCGGTCTCTTCCCCTTTTAATTCTGCACTATAATCTCCAATTTCTTTTAAAGTTTTTTTTCTCATTGCCGGTGTAATAAATCGAGGGAAGCTTGATAAGACTTAAGAAAAAATGCTTATATTGGCACACAGAAACAGAGAACACAGGAACAGGAGGAGGGTTTGTGGCCTATTCCGCCATTCATTACAATCATGGCTGATTGTCCAAGTCAGTTACCTAATCCTGCTTTTCCTCATATAGTCTTTGATCCCATTCACCCCAAGTGTGAAATCTCATCACCTCTTGAATACTTTCAATGTTTTGGCACCAACTGCTTCCTGTGGTAATGAATTCCACAGGCTCTCCACACTCTGGGTGAAGAAATGTCTCCTCACCTCCGTCCTAAATGGTCTACCCTGAATCCTCAGACAGTGAGCCCTGATTCTGGACTCCCCCACCATCGGGAACATCCCCTGTACATCGACTCTGTCTAGTCCTGTTAGAATTTTATAAGTCTCTATGAGATTCCCCCTTCATTTGTCTGAAATCTAGCAAAAATAATCCTAACCTAATCAATCTGTCTTCATACATCAGTCCCTCCATTCCCGGGATCAGCCTGGTAAACCTTCGCTGCATTCCCTCGAGAGCAAGAACATCCTTCCTCAGAGAAGGAGATCAAAACTGCCCACAATACTCCAGGTGCAGCCTCACCAAAACCCTGTATAAGTGTAACAACACATCCCTGTTCCTGTAATCGAAACCTCTCACAATGAAGACCAATGTACCACTTGCCTTCTTTATTGCCTGCTGCACCTGCACATTTACCTTCAGTGACTGGTGCACAAGGACACCCAAGACAAGCTGCACACTCTCCTCTCCCAGTTTACAGCCATTCAGGTAGTAATCTGCCTTCCTGTTTTTGCTTCTAAAGTGAAGAACCTCACATTTATCCAAATTATACTGTAGCTTCCATTAATTTGCTGACTCACACAACCTGTCAGAATCATTCTGAAGGATATCTGTATTCTCGTCAAAGCTCACCCTCCCACCCAAATTGGTATCATCTGCAAACTTTGCGATGTTACATTTTGTTCTATCATTCAAATCATTCAGATATTGTGAATAGCTGGGGTCCCAGCACTGATTCCTGTGGCACTCTACTCATTACAGGCTGCTAATTTTAAAAGAACCCAATAATTCCTACTCTTTGTTTCCTCTCTGCCAACCAGTATTCTGTCCATCTTAATATCCCTCCCCCAATTCCACATGCTTTAATCTTGCACGGTAATCTCTTGTACGGGACTTTGTTAGACCCTTTCAGAAAGTTCAAATATGCCACATTGACGTCTCCCCCTTGCTAACTTTACTCGTTATATCTTCAAAGAATTTGAACAGATTTCGCAAGCATGATTTTCCCTTCATAAATCCATACTGCCTCTCTCTGATCCTGCCACTGCTTTCTCAATGCTTTATTGCCATTAAACAAATAACTATATTTATCACCTGGTCAATCAGCGTAACTCTGCAACTGCACATTACACCCCCCTGGGTCCAACTGCCAATCCTCCCCTGGCTCGGAATCTGCACCCTCACACTCGAGTGGCTCCTCGTCCCACTTTAACGCTCCATCAGGTCAGGCCCGACCACATGGTCCGTAGGAAATTCTCCCTAAAAGGGGCCACACTGCTACAGTTGGCAAATCTCACATCATCCTGACTTGGAAATATATCAGCTGTTCCTTCACTGTCACTGGGTCCAAATCCTGGGATGCCCTCCCCAACAGTGCTGTGGTGGTACCCACTGGACAAACTGCAGTGGTTTAAAAAGGAAGCTCATCACCGCCTTCTTGAGGGCAGCTAGGAATGCTGGGACCAACCAGCGATACCCCCATCCCATAAAATGAAAGAAATGGGAAGATTGAAATTTTATGTCCAGTGTCTCCACAATTTCCACTCATCCTGCTCTTAGTGAACCTCCACCATTATCCAGGCTGGGTACATGTTCTATTCCACTGTGATGTGAAAAGTGTTGGATTGACGGTGTTAAGTGAAACTGTTTGTTCAGTGACTGTAATTGATGTGAGTCTCCATGGATCTGATTAGTGTGCGGAAAGGGTTTTCCCTCTTCTATTAATAAGGGAATACATTCATCGTGTTGTCCATTGAGTCTGTTGGAGCAATAATTCTGACGTGAACAGAGCTCAGCTGCTGTGGAGAGAGAGGGAGAGGGGAGATCAGAATCTGGGAGCAATGGATTGGAATGTTCCAACAATGGATCAGAATCTGGGAGCAATGGATTGGAATGTTCCAACAATGGATCAGAATCTGGGAACAATGGAACGGAATGTTCCAACAATGGATCAGAATCTGGGAACAATGGAACGGAATGTTCCAACAATGGATCAGAATCTGGGAACAATGGAACGGAATGTTTCAACAATGGATCAGAATCTGGGAACAATGGAACGGAATGTTTCAACAATGGATCAGAATCTGGGAACAATGGAACGGAATGTTCCAACAATGGATCAGAATCTGGGAACAATGGAACGGAATGTTCCAACAATGGATCAGAATCTGGGAACAATGGAACGGAATGTTTCAACAATGGATCAGAATAGAACATAGAACATAGAACACTACAGCACAAACAGGCCCTTCGGCCCACGAGTTGTGCCGATCACATCAACACCTACCAACCTACAGACCTATCTATAACCCTCAATCTCATTAAACCCCATATACTCATCC
This sequence comes from Carcharhinus amblyrhynchos, assembly GCF_965287045.1. NCBI lineage: Eukaryota > Metazoa > Chordata > Chondrichthyes > Carcharhiniformes > Carcharhinidae > Carcharhinus > Carcharhinus amblyrhynchos. The sequence continues at coordinate 632,897 of NW_027649843.1, read as the reverse complement.
AGAAGTCTTTTAAAAGACCCCAGCGAGTTCGCCTCCACCACCACTGACGGCAGCCGATTCCATTCACTCACCACCCTCTGAGTGAAAAACTTACCCCTAACATCACTTCTGAACTTCCCTCCTTGCACCTTAAATCTGTGTCCTCTCGTAGCAACCATTTCAACCCGGGGAAATAGCCTCTGAGAGTCCACCCTATCTATTCCTCTCAACATAACATTTTGTAAACTTCTATCAGGTCGCCTGTCAACCTTCGCCTCTCCAGGGAAAAGAGTCCCAGCTCCCTCAACCTAACTTCATAAGGCATGCCTCCCAGTCCAGGCAACATCCTTGTAAATCTCCTCTGTACCCTCTCAATAGCTTCTACATCTTTCCTATAGTGAGGCGACCAGAACTGCGCACAATACTCTAAATGAGGCCTGACAAGGGTCTTATAAAGTTGCAGCATTACCTCCCGACTCCTAAACTCAATCCCTCGATTAATGAAGGCCAGTACACCATACGCCTTCTTGACCACCTCCTCCACCTGCGAGGCCGATTTAAGAGTCCTGTGGACCCGGACCCCTAGATCCTTCTGCTCTTCAACACTACTCAGACTTCTGCCCTTGATAGTGTACTCGTTCATCCCGTTGGTTCTGCCAAAATGGACGACTACACATTTATCCGCGTTGAAGTCCATCTGCCACTTCTCCGCCCAGTCCTGCATCCTATCTATGCCCTGCTGCAACTTTTGCCATCCTTCCAGACCATCCACAACACCACCGACCTTAGTGTCATCAGCGAACTTACTTACCCATCCCTCCACTTCCTCATCCAGGTCATTTATGAAAATGACAAACAAGAAGGGTCCCAGAACAGATCCTTGAGGCACTCCGCTGGTGACTGACCTCCATGTAGAAAAAGCCCCATCCACAACCACTCTCTGCCTTCTGCAGGCAAGCCAGTTCTGGATCCACAAGGCCAAAGGCCCTTGGATCCCATGCCCTCTCACCTTCTCAAGAAGTCTTGCATGGGGGACCTTATCAAACGCCTTGCTGAAGTCCATGTACACCATGTCCACGGCACTTCCTTCGTCAATGTGTTCAGTCACATTATCGAAGAACTCAATTAGGGGAGAGGGTGATCAACCCCAAGTTATAATTCATGTGGGGACACATGACATAGGGAGGCTAAGGGAAGGGAATATTAAGCAGAGTTTCATGGAGTTGGGATGGAAACTAAAGACCAAGTCAAACAGAGTGGTTATCTCTGGACTCTTGCCTGTGCCACGGGATAGTTTAGAGAGGAATAGGGAGAGGGAAAGTTTGAACTTGTGGCTGAGGGGATGGTGCAGGAGGGAGGGGTTTAATTACTTGAGCAATTGGGGCTCATTCTGGGGAAGGTGGGACCTCTATAAGAGTGATGGTATACATCTGAACCAGAGGGGAACAAATATCCTGGGGGGTAAATTTGTGAAGGCTATGCGGAGTGGTTTAAACTGATTCAGAGGGGGGGGTGGGATCCTGGGTAGAGGGGGTGAAAGTGAGGGGGGCATAGATGGGGACTGCAATGCACGGCATTGTGGGGGTGGGGCGGAGCGAGGTTTGAAATGTATATACTTTAACGCGAGGAGTATTCGCAATAAAGTGGATGAACTTGCAGCGTGGACCAGTACCTGGGACTTTGATGTTGTGGCCATTTCAGAGACGTGGATAGAGCAGGGTCAGGAATGGATGTTGCAGGTGCCGGGGTACAAGTGCTTTAGTCGGAGTAGAGAAGGAGGTAGAAGGGGGGGTGGGGTAGCATTATTGGTCAAGGACTATATCACAGTGTCAGAGAGGAAGTTTAATGAGGATTTGTCTGTTGAGGTAGTATGGGCAGAAATTAGAAATAGGAGAGGAGAGGTCACCCTGTTGGGAGTCTTTTATAGACCTCCAAAAAGTTCTAGAGAGGTTGAGGAAAGGATTGCAGAGACGATCCTGGTTAGGAGTGAAAGTAATAGGGTAATTGTTATGGGGGATTTTAACTTTACTAACATTGATTGGAATTGCTATAGCTCTAGCTCGTTAGAGGGGTCAGTTTTTGTTCAAAGTGTGCAGGAAGGTTTTTTGACTCAATATGTAGATAGGCCAACTAGAGGTGAGGCTATATTGGACTTGGTGCTGGGTAATGAGCCAGACCAGGTGCTAGACTTGGAAGTTGGTGTGCTTTTTGGTGATAGTGACCACAATTCGGTTACGTTCACCTTAGTGATGGAAAGGGATAGGCATGAACCTCGGGTCAGTAGTTTTAGCTGGGGGAAGGGTAATTATGAGGCCATTAGGAGAGAATTAGGAAGCATTGGTTGGACTAGGAGATTACAGGGACTAGGAACGTCTGAAATGTGGAGTTTTTTCAAGGAGCAGCTACTGTGGGTCTGTGATAGGTATGTCCCTGTCAGGCAAGGAGGAATTGGTAGGGCTAGGGAACCGTGGTGCACAAAAAAAGTTGATTTGTTGGTTAGGAAGAAGAAGGAGGCTTATGTTCGGATGAGGCTTGAGGGCTCGGGTAGTGCAGTAGAAAGCTTTAGATTGGCTAGGAGGGAGTTGAAGAGGGAGTTAAGAAGGGCTAGAAGAGGGCATGAGATGACTTTGGCTGATAGGATTAAGGAGAATCCTAAGGCGTTCTATAGGTATGTCAAGAACAGAAGGTTGGTTAGGGCAAGATTAGGGCCAGTTACAGACAGTAGGGGGAAGTTGTGTGTGGAACCGGAAGAGATTGGAGAGGCATTGAACCATTATTTCTCTTCGGTGTTCACGCAGGACGATATGAATGTAGCTGAGGAGGTCACTGGGGTGAAGGGGTGTAAAATAGAAAGTATTGTAGTTGATACAGAGGATGTGTTGGATATTCTAGATGGGTTGAAAATAGATAAGTCCCCTGGTCCAGACGGGATTTACCCTAGGATTCTATGGGAGGCAAGAGAGGTGATTGCAGAGCCACTGGCTCTGATCTTCAGGTCGTCGTTGGTCTCTGGCATAGTACCGGAAGATTGGAGGACAGCGAATGTTGTCCCATTGTTTAAGAAGGGGAGCAGAGACTTCCCTGGGAATTATAGACCAGTGAGTCTTACTTCTGTAGTGGGCAAGGTTTTAGAAAGAATTATTAGGGATAGGATTTATAGTTATTTGGAGAGTAATGAATTGATTAGAGATAGTCAGCATGGTTTTGTAGCGGGAAGGTCGTGCCTTACTAACCTTATTGAGTTCTTTGAGAAGGTGACCAAAGAGGTGGATAGGGGTAAGGCAGTAGATGTGGCATATATGGATTTTAGTAAGGCGTTTGATAAGGTTCACCATGGTAGGCTTCTGCAGAAAATGCAGATGTATGGGATTGGTGGTAATTTAGGTACTTGGATCAGGAATTGGTTAGCAGATAGGAGACAGAGGGTGGTGGTTGATGGTAATTATTCATCATGGAGTTCGGTTACGAGTGGTGTGCCTGAGGGATCTGTTTTGGGGCCACTGCTGTTTGTAATCTTTATTAATGATCTGGATGAGGGTATAGTTGGGTGGATTAGTAAGTTTGCTGATGACACCAAAGTCGGAGGTGTGGTAGATTGTGAGGAAGGGTGTCGAAGTTTGCAGGGTGACTTGGACAGGTTGCAGAGCTGGGCCGCGAGGTGGCGGATGGAGTTTAATGCGGAGAAGTGTGAGGTAATCCATTTCGGTAGGAATAACAGATGTGTTGAGTATAGGGCTAACGGGAGGACTTTGAATAGAGTGGAGGAGCAGAGGGATCTAGGTGTATGTGTACATAGATCCCTGAAAGTTGGGAATCAAGTAGATAAGGTTGTTAAGAAGGCGTACGGTGTCTTGGCGTTTATTGGTAATGGGATTGAATTTAGGAGTCGCAGCGTCATGTTGCAACTGTACACTACTCTAGTGCGGCCGCACTTGGAGTACTGTGTGCAGTTCTGGTCCCCACATTACAGGAAGGATGTGGAGACGTTGGAGAGGGTGCAGAGGAGGTTTACCAGGATGTTGCCTGGTATGGAGGGGAGGTCCTATGAGGAGAGACTGAGGGATTTGGGGTTGTTTTCGCTGGAAAGAAGGCGGCTAAGAGGGGATCTTATAGAAACATATAAGATGATTAGAGGTTTAGATAGGGTGGATGGTGATAGCCTGTTTCCTCGGATGGAGAAATCTAGCACGAGGGGGCATGGCTTTAAATTAAGGGGGGGTAGTTATAGGACGGATGTCAGGGGCAGGTTCTTTACCCAGAGGGTGATGAGGGACTGGAATGCCCTGCCTGCTGCAGTTGTAAATGCGCCTAGTTTGGGGGCGTTTAAGAGATTGGTGGATAGGTTTATGGACGAAAAGGGATTGGCTTAGATTAGTGGGTCAATGTTTTTGTTTTAAAAATAAGACTGGTCGGCGCAACATTGTGGGCCGAAGGGCCTGTTCCGCGCTGTAATGTTCTATGTTCTATGTTTAGGCTTGTAAGGCACGACCTGCCCTTGACAAATCCATGCTGACTATTCCTGATCATGTCAAACCTCTCCAAATGTTCGTAAATCTTGTCCCTCAGAAGCCTCTCCATCAGCTTACCAACCACCTCACCGTTACCCCTCCCACCTCAACGCTGCCCCTCCCACCTCAACGCTGCCCCTCCCACCTCAACGCTGCCCCTCCCACCTCAACGCTGCCCCTCCCACCGCAACGCTGCCCCTCCCACCGCAACGCTGCCCCTCCCACCGCAACGCTGCCCCTCCCACCGCAACGCTGCCCCTCCCACCGCAACGCTGCCCCTCCCACCGCAACGCTGCCCCTCCCACCGCAACGCTGCCCCTCCCACCTCAACGCTGCCCCTCCCACCTCAACGCTGCCCCTCCCACCTCAACGCTGCCCCTCCCACCGCAACGCTGCCCCTCCCACCGCAACGCTGCCCCTCCCACCGCAACGCTGCCCCTCCCACCGCAACGCTGCCCCTCCCACCGCAACGCTGCCCCTCCCACCTCACCGCTGCCCCTCCCACCTCCAAATTCTCTGTCACCTCAGCAATCTCATCTTAACTCAGAGTTCCTCCTGTCCCACCATTAACAACTCAACAAAGCTCTCCCCAACTCACATTAGAACACTTTTGTCTCATATCCACCCGCCCCTTTCTCCTCAGCGCCTCGCCCCTCACCACAATACTCCCCCTCTGACCTGAATACTTCCCTCTCTCACCTCAATATTTCCCTCTCTCCTTAACCCACTCTGTCTACTCACCCCTCACATCAACACTCACCACGTATCACCTCAACACTCACCCACTTTGTCCTCAACAAGAACCCCTCTCACCATAAACCTCACTCACTCTCACCTGCACTGGCCCACTCCAATTTCAAAGCTTCCCCTCTCACCGAAACACTGCCCTCAACTCAGCAATGCCCCCTCACCTCAACAGTCCCACCCCAGCTCACCCACTCATCACAACACTCCCACACTCATCACAACACTCCCACACTCATCACAACACTCCCACACTCATCACAACACTCCCACACTCATCACAACACTCCCACACTCATCACAACACTCCCACCCTCATCACAACACTCCCCCACTCATCACAACACTCCCACACTCATCACAACACTCCCACACTCATCACAACACTCCCACACTCAACACAACACTCCCACACTCAACACAACACTCCCACACTCATCACAACACTCCCACACTCATCACAACACTCCCACACTCAACACAACACTCCCACACTCATCACAACACTCCCACTCATCACAACACTCCCACACTCATCACAACACTCCCACACTCATCACAACACTCCCACCCTCATCACAACACTCCCACACTCATCACAACACTCCCACACTCATCACAACACTCCCACCCTCATCACAACACTCCCACCCTCATCACAACACTCCCACCCTCATCACAACACTCCCACACTCATCACAACACTCCCACACTCAACACAACACTCCCACACTCATCACAACACTCCCACACTCATCACAACACTCCCACACTCAACACAACACTCCACACTCATCACAACACTCCCACACTCATCACAACACTCCCACACCTCATCACAACACTCCCACACTCATCACAACACTCCCACACTCATCACAACACTCCCACACTCATCACAACACTCCCACACTCATCACAACACTCCCACACTCATCACAACACTCCCACCCTCATCACAACACTCCCCCACTCATCACAACACTCCCACACTCATCACAACACTCCCACCCTCATCACAACACTCCCACCCTCATCACAACACTCTCCCACTCATCACAACACTCCCACACTCATCACAACACTCCCACACTCATCACAACACTCCCACACTCATCACAACACTCCCACACTCATCACAACACTCCCACACTCATCACAACACTCCCACACTCATCACAACACTCCCACACTCATCACAACACTCCCACACTCATCACAACACTCCCACACTCAACACAACACTCCCACACTCAACACAACACTCCCACACTCATCACAACACTCCCACCCTCATCACAACACTCCCACCCTCATCACAACACTCTCCCACTCATCACAACACTCCCACACTCATCACAACACTCCCACCCTCATCACAACACTCCCACCCTCATCACAACACTCCCACACTCAACACAACACTCCCACACTCAACACAACACTCCCACACTCATCACAACACTCCCACACTCATCACAACACTCCCACACTCATCACAACACTCCCACACTCATCACAACACTCCCACACTCAACACAACACTCCCACACTCAACACAACACTCCCACACTCATCACAACACTCCCACACTCATCACAACACTCCCACCCTCATCACAACACTCCCACACTCATCACAACACTCCCACACTCATCACAACACTCCCACACTCATCACAACACTCCCACACTCAACACAACACTCCCACACTCATCACAACACTCCCACCCTCATCACAACACTCCCACACTCATCACAACACTCCCACACTCAACACAACACTCCCCCACTCATCACAACACTCCCACACTCATCACAACACTCCCACACTCATCACAACACTCCCACACTCATCACAACACTCCCACACTCAACACAACACTCCCACACTCATCACAACACTCCACACTCATCACAACACTCCCACACTCATCACAACACTCCCACACTCATCACAACACTCCCACTCATCACAACACTCCCACAGTCATCACAACACTCCCACACTCATCACAACACACCCACACTCATCACAACACTCTCCCACACTCATCACAACACTCCCACACTCATCACAACACTCCCACACTCATCACAACACTCTCCCACTCATCACAACACTCCCACACTCATCACAACACTCCCACACTCATCACAACACTCCCACACTCATCACAACACTCCCACACTCATCACAACACTCCCACACTCATCACAACACTCCCACACTCAACACAACACTCCCCCACTCAACACAACACTCCCACCCTCATCACAACACTCCCACCCTCATCACAACACTCCCACACTCATCACAACACTCCCACACTCATCACAACACTCCCACACTCAACACAACACTCCCACACTCAACACAACACACCCACACTCAACACAACACACCCACACTCATCACAACACTCCCACACTCATCACAACACTCCCACACTCAACACAACACTCCCACACTCATCACAACACTCCCACACTCATCACAACACTCCCACCCTCAACACAACACTCCCACACTCAACACAACACTCCCACACTCATCACAACACACCCACACTCAACACAACACACCCACACTCATCACAACACTCCCACACTCATCACAACACTCCACACTCATCACAACACTCCCACACTCAACACAACACTCCCACACTCATCACAACACTCCCACACTCAACACAACACTCCCACACTCATCACAACACACCCACACTCATCACAACACACCCACACTCATCACAACACTCCCACACTCATCACAACACTCCCACACTCAACACAACACTCCCACACTCATCACAACACACCCACACTCAACACAACACACCCACACTCATCACAACACTCCCACACTCATCACAACACTCCCACACTCATCACAACACTCCCACACTCATCACAACACTCCCACACTCATCACAACACTCCCACACTCATCACAACACTCCCACACTCATCACAACACTCCCACACTCATCACAACACTCCCACACTCATCACAACACTCCCACACTCATCACAACACTCCCACACTCATCACAACACTCCCACACTCATCACAACACTCCCACACTCATCACAACACTCCCACACTCATCACAACACTCCCACACTCATCACAACACTCACACTCAACACAACACTCCCACACTCATCACAACACTCCCACACTCATCACAACACTCCCACACTCATCACAACACTCCCACACTCATCACAACACTCCCACACTCATCACAACACTCCCACACTCATCACAACACTCCCACACTCATCACAACACTCCCACACTCATCACAACACTCCCACACTCATCACAACACTCCCACCCTCATCACAACACTCCCACACTCAACACAACACTCCCCCACTCAACACAACACTCCCACACTCATCACAACACTCCCACACTCAACACAACACTCCCCCACTCAACACAACACTCCCACACTCATCACAACACACTCGCTGCTGACCTGAGCACATCACTATCAATATTCCCCACTCACCTGGACATTCCCCACTCACCTGGACATTCCCCACTCACCTGGACACTCCCCACTCACCTGGACACTCCCCACTCACCCGGACACTCCCCACTCACCCGGACATTCCCCACTCACCCGGACATTCCCCACTCACCCGGACATTCCCCACTCACCCGGACATTCCCCTCTCACCCGGACATTTCCCACTCACCCGGACATTCCCCACCCGGACATTCCCCACCCGGACATTCCCCTCTCACCCGGACATTCCCCTCTCTCCCGGACATTCCCCGCTCACCCGGACATTCCCCGCTCACCCGGACATTCCCCGCTCACCCGGACATTCCCCGCTCACCCGGACATTCCCCGCTCACCCGGACATTCCCCGCTCACCCGGACATTCCCCGCTCACCCTGACATTCCCCACTCACCCGGACATTCCCCACCCGGACATTCCCCTCTCACCCGGACATTCCCCACTCACCCGGACATTCCCCACCCGGACATTCCCCACTCACCCGGACATTCCCCACTCACCCGGACATTCCCCACTCACCCGGACATTCCCCACCCGGACATTCCCCTCTCACCCGGACATTCCCCACTCACCCGGACATTCCCCTCTCACCCGGACATTCCCCACTCACCCGGACATTCCCCACTCACCCGGACATTCCCCACTCACCCGGACATTCCCCACTCACCCGGACATTCCCCACTCACCCGGACATTCCCCACCCGGACATTCCCCACTCACCCGGACATTCCCCTCTCACCCGGACATTCCCCTCTCACCCGGACATTCCCCTCTCACCCGGACATTCCCCACTCACCCGGACATTCCCCACTCACCCGGACATTCCCCACTCACCCGGACATTCCCCTCTCACCCGGACATTCCCCACTCACCCGGACATTCCCCACTCACCCGGACATTCCCCACTCACCCGGACATTCCCCACTCACCCGGACATTCCCCACCCGGACATTCCCCACTCACCCGGACATTCCCCACTCACCCGGACATTCCCCTCTCACCCGGACATTCCCCACTCACCCGGACATTCCCCTCTCACCCGGACATTCCCCTCTCACCCGGACATTCCCCTCTCACCCGGACATTCCCCTCTCACCCGGACATTCCCCACTCACCCGGACATTCCCCTCTCACCCGGACATTCCCCTCTCACCCGGACATTCCCCTCTCACCCGGACATTCCCCTCTCACCCGGACATTCCCCTCTCACCCGGACATTCCCCACTCACCCGGACATTCCCCTCTCACCCGGACATTCCCCACTCACCCGGACATTCCCCACTCACCCGGACATTCCCCACTCACCCGGACATTCCCCACTCACCCGGACATTCCCCACTCACCCGGACATTCCCCACCCGGACATTCCCCACCCGGACATTCCCCGCTCACCCGGACATTCCCCTCTCACCCGGACATTCCCCTCTCACCCGGACATTCCCCACTCACCCGGACATTCCCCACTCACCCGGACATTCCCCACTCACCCGGACATTCCCCACTCACCCGGACATTCCCCACTCACCCGGACATTCCCCACTCACCCGAACATTCCCCACTCACCCGAACAATCTTTCTTTTCCGCCTCAAAATTATCCTCTAACCAGAAAATCCCGAACTCACCTCCACCCGACCCATCTCACATTTACTGCTGCATCCACCCTACACAGACCCCCCCCCCCGCACTCCCCCACTCTCACACCCACACCCCCCACTCTCACACCCACACACCCCCCCCGCACTCCCCCACTCTCACACCCACACACCCCCCCCGCACTCCCCCACTCTCACACCCACACACCCCCCCGCACTCCCCCACTCTCACACCCACACACCCCCCCCCGCACTCCCCCACTCTCACACCCACACAGACCCCCCCGCACTCCCCCACTCTCACACCCACACAGCCCCCCCGCACTCCCCCACTCTCACACCCACACAGACCCCCCCGCACTCCCCCACTCTCACACCCACACTCTCACACCCACACACCCCCCCCCGCACTCCCCCACTCTCACACCCACACAGCCCCCCCCCGCACTCCCCCACTCTCACACCCACACAGACCCCCCCCGCACTCCCCCACTCTCACACCCACACCCCCCCCGCACTCCCCCACTCTTACACCCACACCCCCCCCCCCCGCACTCCCCCACTCTCACACCCACACACCCCCCCCCCGCACTCCCCCACTCTCACACCCACACACCCCCCCCCCCCGCACTCCCCCACTCTCACACCCACCCCCCCCCCCCGCACTCCCCCACTCTCACACCCACACCCCCCCCCCGCACTCCCCCACACTCACACCCACCCCCCCCCCCGCACTTCCCCACTCTCACACCCACACCCCCCCCCCGCACTCCCCCACTCTCACACCCACACAGCCCCCCCTGCACCCACACTCCCCCCACCTTGCACATGCTCTCCCGCCTTCACCTCTTCACTCTCCATCTGACTTCTGAATTCCCCATCTCAGCTCCACATTGCACTCCTCACTTTGACTGACTCCTCTCAACTCAACACTTCCAGTTTGGAACACAGTATCTGGGATGAGCTGTTTTGAGGTGCTCTCCGATTCAGGGACTTCAACAGAAAATTGTTAGTGAAAATGAAAGGAGATATTTCCAGGGTGGCAGGAGGAGAGATACATCAAACCCACCCTGGACATATCAACTGGACCAGCAGTCTCCTGGGGCATAACCACCTACTTCCTATCATACTTCTCCGTGGGCAACACAAAATAAGCAGATATGATCATGACTTTTAAGGGGCGGTTTGACAAATAAAAGACCAGGATGGGAATAGAGGGATATGATTCCTGGAGGGGAAGGGGGCTTTATTTCAATTGGGCAGCATTGTCAGTGCAGGCTTGGAGGGTGGAACGGACTGTTCCTCTGCTATAATTTTCTTTGATCGTTAGTTCTTTGTTTGGAGAGATGTTCCGAAATACCCATTATGCAAATCAGCAGAAAGTTGTGAAAAGGTGATCGATCATCCATATAAATTCCCCTCCAGTAACAAACACTCCCACACCCAGCTGACCATCCGCCTTCACCCTCAGGTGAGGTTGTTACATAACCTCTCCTAACTTCCAATGAATCACATGCCTTAAAGTTTACTCTTCCACATCCAATTAGTTTCCTTCCTCGTTGCCCCTTCGCATCAAGGGAATTGGAAATGTAAATATGTGGGGTTACAGAGATAGCGCCTGGGTGGGATTGCCGTTGGTACGGATGAAATGGGCTGAATGGCCTCCTGTTGCACTGTAGGGATTGCGTGATTCAATCATGAGAAAAGTCATGAATTTGCCTTCAGCCCAAAACATGATGTTACTGCTTGTTTCTCTTTCCTCGCAGTTAACCTGTTCACGATCATTGTCCTATCAAGCAGAAATTGTGGTGTGTCCAAGTAGCCTCCTTCTGCACTGTAGGGATTATATTCTGTGACTTGGTTGTGATTTATAACCCTGACTGGCAGCAGTACATATAAACCCACCATTTAACCTAGTAGAAAATAGATAAATAATGGTACAGGTTTAATTGAAATGAGAGGGGAGTTATTTTATTTTTCATTATTTTCGATTAGTACAAAGGAATAAGTTAACAGATATCTTATCTCTTCTCTAAATTTGCGTTGTGAGACTGCATACGTGCAGGTATTAGTGCAGCAGCTCAAAAGCTGAAGCATGAAGCCCAACTCCCGGATGAACACGGGCAGATACACTGCCTCGTAGCCCAGGAAACGCATTCGCCAATTAATGCAATACACCATGTAGACCACCCAGAGCAGGATGAAGTTCCCTGAGATAATATATAAAGCAATCATGGACTTCCTGCGATTCTCCATCTCAGGGTCATTGGGACTTTCACCAGTGACATTACGCCGGAGTTTTCTGCGGGCTCGGTTAGTTACAAAAATGTACCTGATGGTTAAAGCATTGAACAACAAGACCAAGACAAATGGGATGCATGGTGTTAAAATGTAATGAAAAAATTCGACGGCACCCCACACGTTTGACTCTTGAACGCTCTGCGATACAGCACAGAACCAGGACTGGTTAATGAGCTGGTATTTACTTGTATACATAAAACACCAAAAAATATTTTTTAGAGAAAAGAACACAGCTATTGTCGATAAAACCACAAGTGCAGTTTTCTCCGAGCAGTATTTGGCTTTCAGCTTCTGACAGCAAATGGCGACATATCGATCGAATGTGAAGCTAACTGTGAACCACACAGAACAGTCAGTAACAGCGTAAAGTAGTGCGGCGTGGATATTGCACACCGGCACATTGATCAGGAAATTGAATTCCTGACGGTAAACAGCGGGAATATGCCTCCATATCAGATCGACAATGATGACCAGGAGATCAGCTGTTGCCATGGCTACCAGGTATCTGTTGGCACATTTGGACAGACCACACTTCCCCCGAGACAGTATCAGAATCACCACCATGTTAACTGTAAGGGAGTAAAGAGGTTGGGGCAGATTAAGAGAAAATGCATTTATTTTCGGAGGTGATGGCCTAGTGATATCAATGCTAAACTATCAATGCAGAATCTCAGCGAATGTACTGTGGACCAAGGTTCGAATCCCACCACGGCCAATAGAGGAATTTGAGTTCAGTAAGAGTAAATTCTAGTTGCCCCTTAAATGCCATTATTGTACCTGCTCCCACCACCTCCCCAGGCAGTGTATACCAGTCATTCACCACCGTGTATATAAAAAAAACTCACCTCACTCATCTCCTTGAAACTTTTCCCCACTCACCTTAAACCTATGACCTCTCGTACTTGACTTTTCCACCCATGTAAGAGCATCTGACTATCCACTCTGTCCACGCCACTCGTAATCTTGTAAATCTCTATCAGGTCACCCTGATTTTCCAGCAGTTTCAGATTCCAGCATTTGCAATATTTTGGGTTTAATTTTATCTCTATTGCTTCACTGATGTCCGTTAGGGAATTCAAGAAAGAAGAAATATCCAGAATTAACAATCCACTGATAGTCATGAAACCATTGTCAACTGTCAGAAAAACCCATCTGGTTCTTTAGAGAAGGAAATGTTACCTGGCCTGGCCTATATGTGACTCCAGAGCCACACTGAGAGATGTGGTTAACTTTCCAAGGGATGGGGAATAAATTCTGGCCAACCAGTGACACCCCTGTCCCATGAATGAACAAAATAATTGATGAAATCTGATTGTATTGATAATTTATAATTAAATTTACAAAATAATAATTCATAATAGCGTCTGGTCTGAATGATATCTTAGATTAAATCATCGAATCATAGAATCCCGAGAGTGCAGAGGAGGCCATTCGGCCCATGGAGCCTGCACCGACGACAATCCCACCCAATCACAATCTCCTTAACCCCATGTGTTTAACCTGTGAGCTCCCCCTGACACTAACAGACAATTTACCAAGGCCAATCAACCTAAGCTGTGCATCCTTGGGTGTGGGAGGAAAATAGAAAATCCGGAGGGAACCCACGCAGACATGGGGAGAGTGTGCAAACTCCGCACAGACAGGGTCCCGAGCTGTGAATTGAACCTCGGTCCATGGCACTGTAAGGCAGCACAGGTAATGGGCGGCATAATGGCAGCCTCAGGTTGCCGGGGATCTGAGTGAGTATCCATGTGGAGTTTGCACCTTCTCCCTCTTGTCTACGAGGGATTCTTCCAGTGCACCGGTTTCCTCCCCCATTTAAGATGTGCGGGTTAGGTGAATTGGCCATACTAAATTGCCCCTTAATGTCCAAAGATGTGGGGGTTTATGTGTTTTGGCCTTGCTAAATTAACCCTTAATGTTCAACGAGGTGCATGTTTGGTGGATTGGTCATGCTAAATTGCCCACTAGTGTTCAAGATGTGCAGGTTAGGTAGATTGACCATTCTAAATTGCCCCTTAGCATCCAGAGATGTGTCGGTTAGTTGAACTCGCCATACTAAATTGCCCTGAATTATCCAAAAATGTGTCCATTAGATGGATTGGCTGTGCTAAATTCCCCCTTTGTGTCCAAAGATGTGCAAGTTAGGCAGATTGGCCATGCTAAATTACCCATTAGTGTTCAAAAATGTGAAGGTTACGTACATTGGCCTTGCTAAATTGCCTCTTAGTGCACAAATATGTGCAATTTAGGAGAATTAGCTGTGCTAAATTGCCTGTTATTGTATAAAGATGTCTATGTTAGATGGATTGGCCATGTTGAATTGCCCTTTAGTGTCAAAAGATGTGAAGGTTATGTGATATAGCCATGCTAAATTGCCCCTTAGTGTCCAAAGATGTGCAGGTTACTTAGATTGGCCATGATAATTTGCACCTTTGTGTCCAAATATATGCAGGTTAGGGTCCTGGCCATGCTTAATTGCCCTGTAGTCTTCAATGATGTGTAGGCTTGGTGATTGTTAATGCTAAGTTGCATCTTAGTATCCAATTATATGTGGGTTACGTGGATTGGCCATGCTAAATTATCCCTCAGTGTCCAAATATGCGCAGGTTAGATGGATTGTCCATGCTAAATTGCCCCTTAGTGTTCAAAAATGTATCGGTTACGTACATTGGTCTTGCTAAATAGCCCCTTAGTGACTAAAGATGTGCAGGTTATGTGGATTGGCCAGGCTAAACTGCCCTTATATGTCAAAAGGTGTCAGGGTTAGGTAATATAGCCATTCTAAATTGTCCCTTAGTGTGCAGAGATGTGCAGGTTAGGTGCATTTGCCATGCTTAATTGTCCCTTACTGTTCAATGATGTATACATTAGATGGATTGGCCATGCTAAGTTGCAGCTTAGTGTCCACAGATATGTCGGTTAGGCGGATTGGCCATGCTAAATTGCTCCTTTGTGTCCAAAGCTGTGCAGGTTAGGTGGATTGGCCTGGATAAATTGTCCCTTAGTGTCCAAATGTGCACAGGTTAGGGGGCTTGGCCACACTAAATTGCCCCATAATGTTCAACTGTGTGCTGGTTCAGTGTTTTGGCCATGATAAATTATCCCTTTTGTGTCTATAGATGTGCAGTTTCAGTGGATTGACTATGCTAAATTGCCCTTCATGTCCAAAGATATGCAGGTTAGGTGGATGAGCCATGCTATGTTGCCCCTTAGTGTCGAAATATGTGCAGGTTAGGAGGTTTGGCTTGCTAAATAACCCCTTAGTTTCCAAAGATGTGTAAGTTAGATGAATTGTTCAAGCTAAATTGCCCCTTTGAGTCTAAAGATGTGTAGGTTAGATGCCCTGGCCAGACAAAATGCCCCTTGTGTCCAAACATGTATAGGTTGGGTGGATTGTCCATGCAAACGTGCCCCTGTAGGTGGATTGGCCATGCAAACGTGCCCCTTTCATGTTCACAAATGTGTTAGGTGGATTGGCCATGCCAAATTGCCATTTATTGTCCAGAGATATTCAGGTTAGGTGGATTGGCTATTTTAAATTGTCCCTCAGAGTTCAAAAATATGCAAGTAGATGAATTGGCCAGGCTAAATTGCCCATTAGTGTCTAAAGATGTGGATGTTAGGTGGATTGGCCACGTTAAG
Organism: Carcharhinus amblyrhynchos; assembly: GCF_965287045.1. Classification (NCBI taxonomy): domain Eukaryota; kingdom Metazoa; phylum Chordata; class Chondrichthyes; order Carcharhiniformes; family Carcharhinidae; genus Carcharhinus; species Carcharhinus amblyrhynchos. Next base: position 616,584 of record NW_027649843.1, on the reverse strand, counting down.
TTGCACTATAGTGTCCAAAAATGTGCAGGTTAGGGAGCTTGGCCGTGCTAAATTGCCTCTTCATGTCCAAATATATATGGGTTCGCTGGATTGGTCACGTTAAAATGCCCCTCAGTCTTCACGATGTGTATGTTGGGTGAATTCATCTTACTAAATTGTCCCTTAGTGTCCAATGATTTACAGATTAGGTGGATAGGCTATGCTAAATTGCCGCATAATATCCAAAGATGGCGGCACACTTTTGGATTGATTGAATTTATTGTTGTCACATGTATTAACATACATGAAAGTATTGTTTCTTGCACATTGTAGAGACTTCATAGAGAAGGAAACGAGAGAGTGCAGAATATATTGTTACAGCCATAGCTAGGGACAGAGAAATATTCACTTAATGCAGGGTAAGTCCATTCAAACATCTGACAGCAGTAGGGAAGAAACTGCTCTTGAGTCGGTTGGTAGGTGACCTCAGACTTTTGTATCTTTTTCCTGAAGAAGGTGGTGGGTGGGATCCTTAATTATCCCGGCTGCTTTGCCGAGGCAGCGGGAAGTGTAGACAGAATCAATGGATGGGAGGCTTGTTTGTGTGATGGATTGGGCTACATTCACAACCTTTTGTAGTTTCTTGTGGTCCTGGGCAGAACAGGAGCCCAGACCAAGCTGTGATACAACCAGAAAGAATGCTTTCTATGGTGCAAATGTAAAAGTTGGTGTGAGTTATAGCTGACATGCCGAATTTCCTTAGTCTTCTGAGAAAGTAGACGCATTGGTGGGTTTTCTTAACCATAGTGTCGGCATTGGGGAGGGGGGAGTGGGAGGCGTGGAACCAGGACATGTTTTGGTGATCTGGACACATTGAAGCTCTCGACTCGCACCGTGATTGGCACTGCTACCTCACAGCGCTAGGGACCCGGGCTCTACTCCAGCCTCACGTGAGTGTCTGTGTGGAGTTTGCACATTCTCCCTCTGTCTAAGTGGGTTTCCTCCAATAGTCCAAAGGTGTGCAGTTAGATGGATTGGCCATGCTAAACTGACCCTAGTGTCAGGGGATTAAAAGGGTAAAATACATAGGGTTATGGGAATAGGGTCTGGGAAGGATCGTGGTTGGTGCAGACTTAACAACATAAGAAATAGGAGCAGGAGTCGGCCATCTAGCCCTTCGAGCCTGCCCCGCCATTCAATAAGATCATGGCTGATCTGAAGTGGATCAGTTCCACATTCCCGCCCTCTCCCCATAACCCTTAATCCCCTTGCCTACCAAAAACCGATCTACCCGTGACTTAAATATATTCAGCGACTTGATGGGCAGAATGGTCTCATCCTGCCCTATAGGGACTGTTCACGTTTTGCAGGTTTGGTGGACTGGCCGTGCTAAATTGCCCCGTAGTGTCCAAAGATTTCCAGCTCAGGCTGATTGGTCATTCTGAATTGTCCCTTTATTGTTTAAAGTTGTGAAGGTTAGATGTATTGCCTATGCTCAGTGGCCCCTTCGTGCTCTAAGGTGTGCAGGTTAGGTGGGTTGGCCATGCAAAATTGCCCTTCATATCCAAATGTATGCAAATTGGGTGGCTTGGCTGTGGTAAGTTGTCACTTTGTCTCCAAAGATTTGCAGATTCAGTGGATTGGCCATGCTAAATTGCTTCATAGTGACCAAAGATGGTGGCGCGGAGGCACAGTGGTTAGCACTACTGCCTCTCAGTGCCAGGGACCCGAGTTCAATTCCGGCCTAAAGTGATCGGCTGTGTGGAATTTGCACGTTCTCCCCGTGTCTGCATGATTTTCCTCTGGGTGCTCCAGTTTCCTCCAATAGTCCAAAGATATGCGGGTTAGGTGGAATAGCCATGCTAAACTGATGCTAGTGTCAAGAGACTAGCGATAAATACGTGGGGTTATGGGAATAGGGCCTGGGTGGGATCATGGTCAGTGTAGACTCGATGGGCGGAATGGCCTCATTCTGCACTGTAGGGATTCTATGATCCTCTGATGTGTAGGTTAGGTCAATTGACCATACTTAATTGCCCCTGATTGTCCAAGATGCGCAGGTTAGGTGGATTGGCCATGACAAATTGCCCTTAGTGTCCAAAGATGGACAGGATAGTTGGATTGGCCATGCTAAATTGGCACTTAATGTGCAAAGATATGTGGTTTTGGTGAACTTGCCATGGTAAATTGCCTATTTGTTTATAAATATATGTATGTGAGATGGATTCCATATGCTAAATTCCCTTTATTGTCAAAAGAAGTGAGGGTTAAGAGATCATGTCATGCTATATTGCCCCTTAGTGTCCAGAGATGTGAAAGTTTTCTGTATTTGCCATGCTAATTGGCCCTTAGTGTCCAAAGATGAGCAGGTCATGTGGATTGGCTATGCTAAGTTGCCCCTTATTTGTCCATTTGTGCATAGGTTAGGTGGATTGCCCTTTGTGTCCAACGATGTGCAAGTTAGATGGATTCACAATGCTAAGTTGCTTCTTATTTGTCCACAGGTATGTAGGTTAGGTGGATTGGCCATGCTAAGTTGCCCTTTGTGTCCAACGATGTGCAAATTAGGTGCATTGGCAATGCTACGTTGTTCCTTAATCTCCAAAGATGCGCAGTTAGGTAGACTGACCATGGTAAATTGCCCTTTAGTGTCCAAAGATGTGCAGGTTATGTAGATTGGCCTTGCTAAATTGTCCCTGAGTGTCAAAGATGAGTAGATGAGGTGAATTTGTCATACCAAATTGCCCCTAAGTGTCTAATTGTTTGCAGGTTAGGTGGATAGGGCATGCTAAATTGCCTCATAATGTAGAAAAATGGTGGCATAGTGTCACAGTGATTAGCACTGATGCCTTACAACACAAGGGACCCGGGTTCAATTTCAGCCTCAGGTGACTGTCTGTGTGGAGTTTGCACATTCTCTCCACTTCTGCATGGGTTTCCTCTGGGTGCTCCAGTTTTCTCCAATAGTTGAAAGATGAGCAGATTTGGTGATTGGCCATGCTACATTGATCCTAGTGTTAGGGGATTAGAAGAGTAAATACATGGGATGGTGGGAATTAGGCCTGGTGGGATTGTGGTCGGCGAAGACTCTTTGGGATGAATGACCACATTCTGCACTGTAGGGATTCTGTGATGTGTAGGTTAGGTCATTTGGCCATTTATGGTCCAAGATGTGGAGGTTGAGTGGATTGGGTATGCTAAATTGTCCCTCAGTGTCCAACGATGTGCAGGTAGGTGGATTAGCCATGCCAAATTAATCCATAGTGTCATATTGTCCAAAGATGTGCTGATTAGTTGGATTGGCCATACCAAATTGCCCCTTAGTGTCCAAAGATGTGCAAGTTAGGTGGATTTGCCATGCTAACTTGCCACTTAGTGTTCAGATACGCGCAGGTTAGGGGGTTTGGTCATGCTAAATTTCACCTTAGTGTTGAATGATGTGCAGGTTTGGTGGATTGACCATGCTAATTTGCATCTGAGTGTCCAAAGATATGTGGGTTAGGTGGATTGGTCATGCTAAATTGTCCCTTATTTGTCCATAGGTGTGTAGATTAGGTGGGTTTGCCATGGTAAGTTTCCTTTCAGTGTCCAAAGATATGCAGATTAGGTGGATTGGCCAAGGTAAATTGCCCCTTACTGTCCAAAGATGTGCCAGTTAGGTGGATTGGCCATGCCCACTTGCCCCTTAGTCTCCAGAGATGTGAAGGTTAGGTGAATTGGCCATTCTAAATTAGCCATTAGTGTCCAAGGAAGTGTACAATCAGTGGATTGGCCATGCCAAGTTGCTACATGTTGCCCAAGATGTGTAGGTTAGGTGGATTGGCCATGCTAAATTGCCCCTTAGTGTCCAAGGATGGCAGCATGATAGCACAGTGCTTCGCACTGCTGCCTCACAGCACCAGGGACGCAGGTTCAATTCCACACTCGTGTAACTGTGTGAAGCAACATCGTGGGCCGAAGGGCCTGTTCTGTGCTGTAATGTTCTATGTTCTATGTTCTATGTTTGTATGTTCTCCCCGTGTCTGCATGGGTTTCCTCCGGCTGCTCTGATTTCCCTCAATAGTCCAAAGATGTGTGGGTTAGGTGGAATAGCCATGCTAAACTGACCCCAGTGTTAGGGGATTGGCAGGGTGAATGTGTGGGGTTGTAGGAATAGGGCCTGGGTGGGATCGTGGTAGGTGCTGACTTGATGGGTGGAATGGCCTCATTCTGCACTGTAGGGATCGGATGATTGTATAACACTATGATGTGTAGATTAGAAAAAATGGCATAGTAAATTGCCCCTTATTGTCCAAGATGTGCAGGTTACCTGGATTGGCCGTGCTAAATTGCCCCACAGTCTCCAAAGATTTGCAAGTCAGCTGGATTGTTCATTCTAAATTGCATATCAGTGTCCAAAGATGTGCAGATTAGATGGATTGGCCATGCTAAATTACCCCTTAGTGTCCAAAGATGTGTATGTTAGGAGATTTGCCCATGCTAAATTGCCCTTTTGTTTCCTAAGATGTGTATGTTAGGTTGATTGGCCATGCTAAATTGTTTATTAGAGTCCAAAGATGCATATTATACGGATTGGCCACGTTAAATTGCCCCTTTGTGTCCAAGAAGTTTAGGCTAGGTGAATTTGTCTCATTAAATTGCCCCTTAATGTCCAATGATTTGCACGTCATGTGGATAGGCCATGCTAAATTGTCCCATAGTGTCCAAAGATGGTAAGCACTGCTGCCTCACTGCACCAGGGACCCTGGTTCAATCCAACCACAGGTGACTATCTGTGAAGTTTGCATGGTCTCCCCGTGTCTGCGTGGGTTTCCTCCGGGTGCTCCAGTTTCCTTCAACTGGTCAAAAATGTGCAGGTTGGGTAGTTTGGCCATGCTAAACTGACCCTAGTGTCAGAGGATTAGCAGGGTAAATACATGGGGATATGGGAATATGGCATGGGTGGGATTGTGGTTGGTGCTGACTCAATGAGCCAAATGGCCTCATTCTTCACTGTAGAGAATCTATGTTTCTATGTTGTGTAGGTTAGGTCGATTGGCCAGACTGAATTGTACCTTATTGTCCAAGATTTGCAGGTTGGGTGGATTAGCCTTGCTAAATTGCCCTGTAGTGTCCAAAGATGTACAGGTTAGGTGGATTGATCATTCTAAATTGCCGCTTATTGTCCAAAGGTGTGTAGGTTAGATGAATTGGTAATGCTAATTTGCCCCTTGGTGTCTCAAGATGTGCAGGTTAGGAGGATTACCCACGCTAAATTGTCCCTTAGTGTACAATGATGTGCAGATTAAGTGCCTTGGCCATGCTAAATTTCCAGTTTATGTCCATAGATGTGCAGGTCAGTTGGATTGGCCATGCTCAGTTGCCCTCCGTGTCCAGAGATATGCAGGTTAGGTGAATTGGCCATGTTAAATTGCCCCTGGGTGTCCAAAGATGTGTAGACTAGGTGAATTGGCCGTGTGAAACTGTCTCTCCTGGCCCTATTTTACCATTTTGATTCTAAGTGCTGGGTGGACTTGAAACTGAGATTCGTTCAGGTCTGCCTTTTCGACCCGTTCTCAGGCGTCCCCATTCTGTTTGTAAAAATATTAGTGTATCTGAATCGTGCGGCAGAGGCCTGCGGGCGAGGCTTAACGTGCCTGAAACTCTGCAGTTCTGATTGGCACCTCCAACTGCACAGACACAGGAGAAACAACATGATAGAACGCAGCTCCCTTATCACATCCCTCACAGGCTGTGAGATCTTCCCCCGTCCCCCACAGACTCTGCTCTCCCCCCCCACAACATTACTGACCCCCTTATCCTCCCACCCCCTCCACCACCCAGACTGGTTGGGAGCCCCTCCCCCCCCTTCCCCCTCACTGATCACAGACAGAGTGACAGCGGACCCCCCCGTTCCCCCCTCACTGATCACAGACAGAGTGACAGCGGACCCCCCCGTTCCCCCCTCACTGATCACAGACAGAGTGACAGCGGACCCCCCCCTTCCCCCCTCACTGATCACAGACAGAGTGACAGCGGACCCCCCCCTTCCCCCTCACTGATCTCAGACAGAGTGACAGCGGACCCCCCCCCTTCCCCCCTCACTGATCACAGACAGAGTGACAGCGGACCCCCCCCCCCCCTTCCCCCTCACTGATCTCAGACAGAGTGACAGCGGACCCCCCCCTCACTGATCACAGACAGAGTGACAGCGGACCCCCCCCTTCCCCCTCACTGATCTCAGACAGAGTGACAGCGGACCCCCCCCCTTCCCCCCTCACTGATCACAGACAGAGTGACAGCAGACCCCCCCCCCTTCCCCCTCACTGATCACAGACAGAGTGACAGCGGACCCCCCCCCCTTCCCCCTCACTGATCTCAGACAGAGTGACTGCGGACCCCCCCCTCACTGATCACAGACAGAGTGACAGCGGACCCCCCCCCTTCCCCCCCTCACTGATCACAGACAGAGTGACAGCGGACCCCCCCCTCACTGATCACAGACAGAGTGACAGCGGACCCCCCCCCCTCACTGATCACAGACAGAGTGACAGCGGACCCCCCCCTCACTGATCACTGACAGAGTGACAGCGGACCCCCCCCTCACTGATCACTGACAGAGTGACAGCGGACCCCCCCCCTCACTGATCACAGACAGAGTGACAGCGGACCCCCCCCTCACTGATCACAGACAGAGTGACAGCGGACTCCCCCCCTTCCCCCTCACTGATCACAGGCAGAGTGACAGCGGACCCCCCCCTTCCCCCTCACTGATCACAGACAGAGTGACAGCGGACCCCCCCTTCCCCCTCACTGATCACAGACAGAGTGACAGCGGACCCCCCCCCTTCCCCCTCACTGATCACAGACAGAGTGACAGCGGACCCCCCCCTTCCCCCCTCACTGATCACGGACAGAGTGACAGCGGACCCCCCCCTTCCCCCTCACTGATCACAGACAGAGTGACAGCGGACCCCCCCCCTTCGCCCCTCACTGATCACAGACAGAGAGACAGCGGACCCCCCCCTCACTGATCACAGACAGAGTGACAGCGGACCCCCCCCTTCCCCCTCACTGGTCACAGACAGAGTGACAGCAGACCCCCCCCCCCCTCACTGATCACAGACAGAGTGACAGCAGGCATCCCCCTCCCTCCCTCTCCGATCTGAAGCAGAGTGCTGTGGGATGTTAGGTAGTTACCTCCTCACTAGCTGTTATGGTGTGTGCCTGTTTTGTGCTGAATCTGGATGGGTGAATGAGGTGCTAAATGGGGAAGTGCCGGTAAGTTTGGGCGTGCGGCCCATTGAGTCAATTTAAATGCACGAAAATGTACGGCCAATGGGCATGATCAGGGCTGCCTTTTTCAGGCAAGGTCCTGATCGGGGCCATTTTCGGGCCTTGGTAAAGAGGAACAGGTGCAGAGATGGGTGTGGTTCACGTTACTCACCTCATGTCCAACTTTACCAACTTTTCACGCCCGAAATGGACGCAACTTGATGTTAAAATCGGGCCCTTAGTGTCCAAAGATGTTCAAGTTTGGTGTATTGGCCACGCTAAATTGCACCTTCATGTCGAAAGATGTGTTGGTTAGGTGGATTATCCATACAAATTTGCCCCTTTAGTGTTCACACACGGATTGGCCATGGTAATTTACCTCTCAGTGTCCAACGATGTGTGTGTTAGGTGGATTGGTCATGCTAAATTGTCATTGCTGTCCAAACATGTGCAAGTTAGGTGCATTGGCCATGTTGAATTGCCCCTTAATGTCCAAATATGCACAGATTAGGTGGTTTGATCGTGCTTATTTGCCTGGTGGTATCCAAAGATGTGTGGGATAGGTGGTTTCTTCATGGTAAATTGTCCTCTTGTGTCCAATTGTCCAGGTTAGGTGGATTGTCCATTCAAAATTTGTCCCTTTAGTGTCCACAGATGTGTTGGTTAGGTGCATTGGCCATGCTAATTTGCCCCTTGATGTCCAGAGGTGTGTAGGATAGGTGGATTAACCATGCTGTCTTACCCAGTAGTGTCCGAAATGTGCAGGTGAGGTGAATTTGCCATTCTAAATTATCCCTTCATGTCCAAAGAAGTGCAGGTTGTGTGAATTGGTCATGTTAAATTATTCCTTAGTGTCCAAATATACGCAGGTTAGGTCATTTGGCCATGCTAAATTGTCCCTTAGTTTCCAAAGATGTGCAGGTTAGGTGGATTATCCATTCAGTAAAGATAGGCACCTCCTCCACGATAATCCTCAACACCGGTGCCCCACAAGGCTGCCTTATCAGCCCGCTACTACAGTCCTTGTACACCTATAACTGTGCAGCCAAATTCCCCTCCAATTCGATCTTCAAGTTTGCTGACGACACCATTGTAGTGGGTCGGATCTCAAACAATGATGAGATAGAGTACAGGAATGAGATAGAGAATCTGGTGAACTGGTGCAGCAACAATAATCTCTCCCTCAATTCAACAAAACGAAATAGATTGTCATGGACTTCAGGAAGGATAAACGAGGACATGCCCCTGTCTACATCAATACCGACAGTATTGTTAAGAAAGCCCACCAACTCCTCTACTTTCTCAGAAGATTAAGGGAATTTGGCATATCAGCTATGACTTTCACCAATTTTTACAGTTGCACCATAGAAAGCATTTTCTCTTCTGGTTGTATCACATTTGCTCTGCCCAAGACACAAGAAACTATAAAAGATTGTGAATGTAGCCCGATCCATCATACGAACCAGCCTTCCATCCATGGACTCTGTCTACACTTCCCACTGCCTCGGCAAAGCAGCCAGCATAATTAAGGACCCCACGCACCCCGGACATTCTCTCTTCCAACTTCTTCCTTTGGGAAAACAATACAAAAGTCTGAGGTCACATACCAACAGACTCAAGAATAGCTTCTTCCCTGCTGCTGTCAGGCGTTTGAATGGATTTACCTTGCATTAAGTTAATCTTTCTCTGCACCCTAGCTATGACTGTAACACAACATTCTGCAGTCTCTTGTTTCCCTCTCTATGAACGGTATGTTTTGTCTGTACAGCGTGCAAGAAACAACACTTTTCACTGTAGGTTAATACACGTGACAATAAAAAATCAAATCAAATCAAATTACTCCTTAGTGTCCAAAGATGAGCAGGTTAGGAACTGGCCATGCTAAATTGCCCCTTACTTCCCAACAATGTATTGGATGTCCGAACATTTTAAAAATTATGGACAAAGTGAGCATTAACAGTAACTTTAAAAAAAAATTCATCAAAACATATTATTTCTGACCTGGGAAAATATTCATTCCCTGCTTTCTGATGGACGTTGTAAATTCTAACCAGCTCAGACCACCACCCCCACGTCTTTCCATAGCCACACACTGTTATCCCCTTCAAATCATGACTCAATTCCCTTCTGAACCTCACTATTTAAACTATTTTTAATCAGCCTTGAATGTTATTTGCTTGCTGCATTAAATAGGAAACCCTCATCTCCCCTTTGGAATTTTAGCCAATTGCATTAATGGGTGGTACGATGACGCAGTGGTTTGCATTGCTGCCTCACAGCACCAGGGACACGGGTTAAATTCCTGACTTGGGTCACTGTCTGCTTGGAGTCTGCACATTCTCCCCATGTCTGTGTGGGTTTCCTCTGACCCGGTTTCATCGCACTGATGTTCATTTTGGGAGGATTGGCCGTGTAAATGCCCGGGGTTACGGGGATAGGAGGGATGGGGGGATCTGGGTGGAATGTATAGAAGTTGGGAAGTTATGTTGCAGTTTTTCGGGGTGTTGGTGAGGCTGCACCTGGGGTTTTCTGTTCAGTTTGAATCACCTTGCTGTCAGAAACATGTTATTAAACTGGACAGAGTGCAGAAGAGATTTACAAAGACGTTGCCAGGACTCAAAGGATTGAGTTATAGGGAGATATTTGACAGGCTAGGACAATATTTAAAAGGTTTTTGGGCAGATACATGGATAGAAAAGGTTTAGAGGGATATGGGCCAAATACAAGCAAGTGGGTTAGGCTTGGATGGTCTTTTTGGTCCAGTTTGGGCTGGAGGGCCTGTTTCTGTGCTGTAGACTCTATGATTCTGCTCTAGGAAAGGATGAGGTGAAATTGCCAGAGGGGAGTTCACACCAGTGAATAAACGACTCTGAAATAAACCTGTCAAAGAATGGATTTTTAAATTCATTCGTGGGCCATGGGCGTCAGTGGCTGGCCAGCATTTACTGCCTAGCCCTAGTTGCCCTCGAGAAGGTGGCAGTGAGCTTCCTTCTTGAATCGCTGCAGTCCATGTGCTGAGGGTTGACCCACAAAACCGTTAGGGACGGAATTCCAGGTTTTTGACCCAGCGGCTGTGAAGGAACGGCCAATATATTTCAAAGTCAGGATGTTGGGTGGCTTGGAGAGGAACTTGCAGGTGGTGATGTTCCCATGTATCTGTTGCCCTTGTCCTTCTAGATGGAAGCTGCTGTGGGTTTGGTAGGTGATATCTAAGAATCTTGTAGATATACACACTGCAGTGTATCTTGTAGATAGTACACACTGCTGAGTATCGGTGGTGAAGGGATTGGATGTTTGTAGATGTGATGCGAATCGAGCAGGGCTGCTTTGCCCTGGATGGTGTCAAGCTTCTTGTGTGTTGTTGGAGCTGCACCCATTCAGGCAAATGGGGAGCATTCCATCACACTCCTGACTTGTGCCTTGAAGATGGTAGATAAGATTTGGGGAGTCCGGAGGTGAGTTACTCATCGCATTATTCTTAGCTTCTGACCTGCTCTTGTAGCCACTGTGTTTATGTGGCAAATCCAGTCCAATCTCTGACCAATGGTAACCCCAAGGTCGGAAGAACAACAGAACAACATTGTACACTCGTAAATGTAACCAATGGTATCACAGCCCCACATAAATCATAGAACTGTACAATGCAGAGGTGGCCCTTCGGCCCATTGAGTCTGTACCAACACACAAGAAACACCTGACCTACCCAATCCCATTTCCCAGTACTTGGTCCATAGTCTTGAATGTTGTGATGTACCAAATGCTCATCCAGGGACTTTTTAATGGATGTGAGGCAACTAAGCTTTTAAGTGCACTTATTATTGTCACAAGTAGGCTTACATTACATACATTGGGGCGGCATTGTAGCTGAGTAGTTAGCACTGCTGCTTCACAGCGCTAGGGACCCGGGTTCGATTCCCAGCTTGGGTCACCGTCTGTGCATAGTTTCCACATTCTCCCCGTGTCTGTGTGGGTTTGCTCCGGGTGCTCTGGTTTGCTCCCACATTCTGAAAGACGAGCTGGTTAGGTGCATTGCTGCAAACAGGCTCCGGACTGTGGCGACTAGGGGAATTTCATAGTAACTTCATTGCAGTGTTAATGTATGTCTTACTTGGGACCAATAAATGAACTTTAACATTAACACTGCAATGAAGTTATTCTGAAAATTCCCTCGTTGCCACACTCCGGTAACTGTTCGGGTACACGGAGGGAGAATTTAGCATGGCCAATGCATCTAACCAGCATGTCTTTTAGACTGTGGTAGGAAATCGGAGCAACCAGAGAAAACCCAAGTACATACTGGGAAAATGTGCAAACTCCACAAAAACAGTGACTCGAGCTGGGAGCCGGACCCGGGTCCGTGACACTGTGAGACAGCATTGCTAATCTCTGTGTCACCATGTCACGCATACCTCCCAGCCTCTACCACCCTCCCAGGCAGGGCATTCCAGACTGTCACCAGCCCTTTCGGTAATAACACTTTTCCTCACATCCCCCAACCCCCCCTAAACTTCCTGTCCGTCACTTTGAACCAATGTCACCTGGTGACTGACTCTTCAACTCAGGGGAACTGCTGCTCCTTATCCACTCTGCCATGTCCCTCATAATCTTGTAACAACTCAAAAAAGGTTATCCAAGTTATCACTGGACAAATGTGATTTAACTGACGGCAATCTGAGAAACAATAATAATAACCATGTAATTGAACAGATACATTGCAATGTGATACTGAGGGTTAGCTGGTTCACAAATTGCATCCAGCTCTGATACATTGAAACACGAGTTAAAGAAATAACAGGGAAGAAGTGTCACTTACAAGGAACACCGAAAGCAGCTAGTATAGGATAGTATATTCTCTGTACATCGGTGAAAGCAAAATGTATCCTCAGCAGCGTCATGAGTGACCACCCAGAGCTTGGGTCTTGCAAGGAAAACCCTGATCTGTGATACTCCAGCATTTTGATTCGATCCTCAACCCACTTCCCATCAGGAAGCACTAAATCCACAGGCAGAGTCAGATGGAAGCTCCCAGATATATCAAACTGCAAACCCTCTGGTGACTCACTGAGGGTCCATGGGGGGTTGCTTTAATTCCAGCCAATGAACAAACTGTTACTGCGACACGGCTTTGTCGTGGAACAAAGCAGATTTATGGCTTGTTGTGTTTAAAGTTAATTCAAACTGTTAAGAGGTGGGCAATCTATTAGAGTGATTCATTCAAAGAATCCCTACAATTCAGAAAGGGGAAAAAGAAACGAATTGGAAATGAATTGTGTTGTTGAACACAGCTGTAAAATGGGAGGAGGCTGCAATGTTTCATGTTGTTTGTATGATGCAGTGTAAAAGATCTGTGCCAGAATTCACCCACCCCACTGGATTTGGAGCAGGTGAGGGGTGGACCATGAAAATGTCTATGGACCTCAGGCAGGATTTTCCAGTCTCGGATCGAGCAAGGTCATACAGTCCTGCCCCTTGGGGGATATGTTTTAAAGTTTATTTATTAATGTCAGAATTAGGCTTACATTAACACTGCAATGAAGTTACTGTGAAAATCCCCGAGTCACCACACCCCGGTGCCTGTTCAGGGACACTGAGGGAAATTTTAGCATCACCAATGCACTTAACCAGCAAGCCTTTCAGACTGTGGGTGGAAACTGGAACAGCCAGAGGAAGCCCATGCAGACATGGGGAGAGTGTGCAGATTCCAAATATTCAGCGACCCAAGCCAGGAATCGAACCGAGTCCCTGGTGCTGTGAGGTAGAATTTCAGAGAAGCTTTTGCAGAGGCTGTGCTAACTTTCCCTGGCATTCCATCATGTTTCCCCCATCAATAGCGAAATGATGCGGACACTGGGAGACTCCCCTGACTTCCTGCTATAACCTGAACCACAGATCCAGTTCTCTGCTAGGCTGGTGATGCCACACAATCCCTACAGTGCAGAGATAGAGGCCATTCAGCCCATCGAGCTTGCACCGACTGTCCAAAAGGACACCCATCCCCGTACCCGTCTATCCCTGTACATTTAGTAAGGTTAATTCACATAATCTGTACATCCTTGATAGTCTAACATAGAACATTCCAACGCAGTACAGGCCCTTCGGCCCTCGATGTTGCGCCGACCAGTGGAACCAATCTAATGACCCTCTAACCTAAACTATTCCAATGTTATCCATATGCCTATCCACTGACCATTTGAATGCCCTTAAAGTTGGCGAGTCCACAACTGCTGCAGGCAGGGCATTCCACGCCCTTACTACCCTCTGAGTAAAGAACCTACCTCTGACATCCGTCCTATAATTACCACCCCTTAATTTAAAGCTATGTCCCCTCGTGTTAGCCGTCACCATCCGAGGAAAAAGGCTCTCACTGTCCACCCTATCCAATCCTCTGATCATCTTGTATGCCTCAATCAGGTCACCTCGTAACCTTCTTCTCTCCAATGAAAATATCCTCAAGTCCCTCAGCCTTTCCTCATAAGACCTTCCCACCATACCAGGCAACATCCTGGTAAACCTCCTCTGCACCCTTTCCAATGCTTCCACATCTTTCTTATAATGCGGCGACCAGAACTGTACGCAATACTCCAAGTGCGGCCGCACCAGAGTTTTGTACAGTTGTAACATGACCTCACGGCTCCGAAATTCAATCCCTCTACCAATAAAAGCTAACACACCGTACGCCTTCTTAACAACCTTATCAACCTGGGTGCCAACTTTCAGGGATCTATGCACATGTACCCCGAGATCTCTCTGCTCATCCACACTACTAAGAGTAATTACCAAGGGGTAATTTATTATGACCAACCCACCTAACCTGTGCACGATGCATCTAATTTGCACTTCTTTGGACACTGAGGGGGAATTTAGCATGGCCAATCACCTAACCCTCCCATCTTTTGAATGCGGGAGGAAACCAGAGCACTTGGAGGAAACCCATGTAGACACGGGGAGAATGTGCAAACTCTACACAGTCACTCAATTTGAACCCGGCTCCCTGACACTGTGAGGCAGCAGTGCTACTAACTGTGTACTAGAGAGGTGGTGCTCGACAGACTGGAGGGACTGATTGTGGACAAGTCCCCAGGACCGGATGGAATGCATCCGAGGGTTCTGAAAGAAATGGCGGAGGTGATAGTGGATGCTTTGGTGATTATTTTCCAATCGTCGCTGGATTCCGGGGAAGTGCCGGAAGATTGGAAAAAGGCTAATGTTACGCCGTTGTTTAAGAAGGGTGGCAGGCAAAAGGCAGGGAATTATAGGCCGGTTAGTTTAACGTCTGTTGTAGGTAAAATGTTAGAATCCGTCATCAAGGAGGAAATAGCGAGGCATCTTGAGGGGAATTGCTTGATAGAGTAGACGCAGCACGGTTTTGTTAAGGGGAAGTCGTGTCTGACAAATTTATTGGAGTTCTATGAGGATGTGTCTCGGGCAGTGGATAGAGGAGAGCCGGTGGATGTGATCTTTCTTGATTTTCAGAAGGCGTTTGACAAGGTACTTCACAAGAGGTTATTGCAGAAGGTCAGGGGACATGGAGTTGGGGGTAGGGTGTTAGCGTGGATAGAGGACTGGTTGTCAAATAGGAGGCAGAGAGTGGGGGTCAATGGGTGCTATTCGGATTGGCGGTTGGTGACTAGTGGAGTGCCCCAGGGGTCGGTGCTGGGGCCTCAGCTATTTACCATTTATATAGATGATCTGGAGGAGGGAACCGAGTGTATGGTGTCGAAATTTGCTGATGACACCAAGATTGGTGGAACGGCAAATTGCGCGGAGGGTGTGGAGAGTCTGCAGAAGGATCTAGATAGGCTGGGCGAATGGGCCAGGAACTGGCAAATGGAATTTAATGTTGGCAAGTGTGAGGTGGTCCACTTTGGTAGGAAGAATGGTAGGAAGGACTATTACTTACGTGGAGAAAAACTGCAGCAGGCGACGGTGCAGAGGGACCTCGGGTCCTTGTGCATGAGTCGCAAAAACCCAGCCTGCAGGTGCAGCAGGTGGTCAGGAAGGCGAATGGGATGCTGGCCTTCATCGCGAGGGGGATTGAATATAAAAGTAGGGAGGTCTTGCTGCAGCTGTATAGGGCATTGGTGAGGCCGCAGCTGGAGTACTGTGTGCAGTTTTGGGCGCCGTACTTACGCAAGGATATTTTGGCCTTGGAGGGAGTGCAGAGGAGGTTTACTAGGCTGATGCCGGAGTTGAGGGGGTTGAGCTATGACGAGAGGCTGAATAAACTAGGCTTGTACTCGTTAGAGTTTAGAAGAATGAGGGGAGATCTCATTGAGACGTATAAGATGATGAATGGGATGGATAGGATAGAGGTGGAGAGACTCTTCCCGCTCAGAAAGGACAGTAGGACTAGGGGGCACAGCCTCAAGATAAAGGGGGGGGCGGTTTAGAACGGAGTTGAGGAGGAACTTCTTCATCAAAGGGTGGTGAATCTCTGGAATTCTCTGCCCGTTGAAGTGGTGGAGGCTGCCTCGCTAAATATTTTTAAGACGCGGGTTGATGGGTTTTTGATAAGAGAGGGGATTAAGGGTTATGGGGAGAGGGCGGGAATGTGGAACTGAGTCACGACAGATCAGCCATGATCTTATTGAATGGCGGGGCAGGCTCGAAGGGCTAGATGGCCTACTCCTGTTCCTATTTCTTATGTTCTTATGTTCTTATACTATCTCTATCTGAACTAAAACCCCTCCCTTCCGGGGGGGTGGCGGATGAGGGCATGTCCATCTATTCCCATCCTATTCATGTATGTCAAGACTGACTTAAAACTCACTACGGTATCTGTGTCTAACACCTCCCCCAGCAGCGAGTTCCAGGCACCCACCACCCTCTGTGTAAAATATTTGTGATGTGGAGATGCCGGTATTGGACTGGGGTAAATACAGTAAGAAGTCTCACAACACCAAGTTAGAGTCCAACAGGTTTATTTGATAGTAAACGCCACAAGCTTTTGGGACAATGGAACAGCTCGCCTCTGATCCCATTCACCGTCTGTACCAGTCTGCCCTGAGGGACCTTGTCAGAGGATTTACTGAAGCCCATGTAAACTTCAATGGCCCTCACCTCATCAATCATCTCCATCTCTTCCTCGAAAAAGCTCCATCGTGTTAGTGAGACACGATCTTGTCTTCAAAAAAAATCATATTGCCTCTCGCTTATGAGTTCACTTATTTCCAAGTGGAATTTCATCCTGTCTGGAAGGGTCCTCTTCAATAATTTCCCTAACACTGACGGGAGGCTCACAGACCTGTGTTTACCTGGATCATGCTCGTTCTTCTTCCTAAACAAACATTGGCTATTCTCCTATCTTCTTGCTCCTCCCCTGTAGCCAGTGAGGAAACAAAAACTTCTGTCAAGGCTCCAGCAATGTCCTCCCTTGCCTCTCTCCGTATTATGGGACATATCCCATCGGACCCTGGCGACTTGTCTACCTACATGTTTCTCAAGAACCTCAATACCAATTCTTTTTTTAACCTCAACATGACTCAAACACCCTCCCCAGATTCATCATGTACCGAGCCCTTTGGTGAATACTGACTCATTTATTTAACACCTCACCCATTTCTCTGCCTCCACACATAGATCCCCTCACCCCTCCTCGGGTGTAGAAACCCTCTTACCCGTTATATATAGAACATAGAACATAGAACATAGAACATTACAGCGCAGAACAGGCCCTTCGGCCCACGATGTTGCGCCGACCAGTTACAGAAACAATGACCCACTAGCCTATACCAATCCCTTTTCGTCCATAAACCTATCCAGAGATCTCTTAAACGCCCCCAAACTAGACGCATTTACAACTGCAGCAGTTTGAAATATGTTTGAAACGCCTTGGGATTTTCCTCCTTCCTGCAGCTAACAAAAAATTGTGACCCCTTTTAGCCCTCCTCACACCTTGCTTAAGTTTCTTTTCACTTTCCTTGTATTCCAAAATTGTTTCATGTCTTCTCAGCCTCCTAGCTTCAACAAATACTTTCTTTTTTCCGTTTGACTGGGATCACAATATCTCTCGTTATGCAAGCTTCCTGAAATTTACCAAACCTATCCTTCACCCTTACAGGAATGTTCCAGACATGAATTCCTATCAACTTAGACTTAAAGCCTCCCACATGCCAGATTTCCCCTCTAACACCTGCCCCCAATCTACATTCTTCAGTTCCCGACTAAGATTGTTGCAATTAGCCTTCCCCCAACTTAATGCCTTCACTCGAGAACTATCCTTGTCTTATCCATCAGTAACTTAAAGCTTACTGAATTCTGGTCACTGTTACTGAAACACCGACCAACTGGCCAAGCTCATTTCTCAATACTAGGGTCAGTACAGCTGCTTCCCGAGTTGGAATATCTATATCATGTTTCAAGAAGCCCTCCTGGATGTTCTTTGCAAACTCTGCCCCATCCGCACCAAGCACAAAGTGAGTCCGAGTCAATTTCAGGGAAGTTAAAATCTCACATTACAACAACCCTGTTATCTTTCCGTCTTGCCAAAATGTGCCCATAACATTGTGACTGTACCCTTCCTATTCCTGAGCTCTGCCCACACTCCCCTTGCTGTGTGAGCCCTCCAGGTACAGTAGGTTCCAGTACAAGTCTGATATTCTCCTTACCCAGCAGTGAAAATGCCCCACCCCTGCCATTTCATTCATTCCTTTAACCAAGTCTGTGTCATAGTAACAACATCCAAGTATGAATCCAAGCTCTAAGTCCATCTGCCTTACCTGTTCCACTCCTTGCATTGAAACAAATGCATTTCAGTCTGTCGGGGCCTCTCTGATTAGCAGCCACACTGTGCCTGCTCTTTCTCTGAGTCTCACTGGCCCTGCTCTCCAGTTCCACCTCAGTTCATTCACCTTTGCTTTGGCCCCCTCCCCCCCCCGGCAGATTTCCTTACCTCAAAGATATTAGTGAACAAAATGGATTCTTTCCAAACCCGGATATGGTTTTATAGTCATCAGTAGATTTTTGATTCCAGATTTTTTTAATTCAATTCAAATTCCATCCACTGCCGTGACGGGATTTGTATCTCGGTTCCCAGAGCGCGAACAACATCAGGAACCCTCCCTGAAGCTATTATATCAGCAGGAGCTGCTCAGAAAAAAATACCTCACTGTTCCTTCCGAGGATTTACTCACTAATCAGCTGCTCGTGTTGGTTCCACATCACTTTCTGAACAGTAATGCCCGCACTGGACCTGGTCGTAAGGGACTGAGCAGTAAGGTACACAAGACACATCATTCCCTCTACAACCACCTCACTAAATTCCCACACTGACACCAACTCTCAGAGCCTCACTCTCCGCAGCTTGGATTCTGTGGTGTTGTCTGTGTGGGCAGATTTCACAGGCCACGGTTCAATAGTTTATATTTGTGCATGTCCAACTGATGAACCTGTTTGAAGTCATTGCACCCCCCCAGGTCTGAGTAACTGCTGAGGCCTCAGTGCATTGAAACCTTTTTTGGAGTTTCAATGCTGGGTCTGGTTCCTCCTGCTCATCCCCGGAAGTGAGTGAGGTTCAGCAGACCGGAGCTCACCTCTTGTGGCCCGAGTTCCCTTTATTGGGTGACAATGTGGTCTGGAGGGCTAACCCCAGTGTGTCCATTTCAGACTCTGAGGTTCTCACTGGTGGGGATGGAGAGCAGGAGCCGGAGTGCCTGGAATTCTTTCGGAAGTTCCCGGGCTGCTGGGAATTGATTTTCCAGGCACGGCTTGTGGCTTCATGGCTTGGAGATGATTCCCATCGGATAGTATCTCCCAAGCAGATTTGATAGGAAACTGGCCCTGGTCCTGAGCCGAAAGTTCCCCATAACCACCCGGATCCATTGCCCATGATTCTACACTAATAACCTATCACCTGCCTGGAAGTGCCTCTACGGGAGATGGGATCGGCACTGGGTGTCTTGATGTTTTGCCAACCTCTCACCCTCGGGAAGATCGCACTCGACCTTGGGTGGAATCCTCTTCCCATGGGGAAAAGGCTGGGGCAAAACTGGCCTTTCAATGTGTTGGGGTGTGAGGTGGGGAAGGTGGTGGGGGTGGTAGGTGTCATCCTCTAATTGAAGATGAACCTGAATGGTGTGGTAATCCTGCTTTATCTTTCTGGGCCGCTCTTTCTGTCAGGCTGTTGGGTGATGGTTAGTGTGACGCCACCCCTAACACGTCAAATTCTGTCCACCCTCGTGTATTGCACCATTTCCTGGCTGGTGAAGGGTTGTCCGTTGTCAGAAACTAAACCTGCGCGATTCTGGTTGTAAAAAGAAGAGGTGTAAAGTTGCTCCACTCCTGTCCTTGTGTTTGATGAATTCACCCTGTGTACGGACATCCATTTCAAGTCAGCCTCTACCATTCCCAGGAACATTGACCCATGAACGGTTTGGACTGTCAATGTGCGGCCTCGTGACCGTCCCAGCCATTCCCAGGTGTGGAGAGTACTGGCTGCTGATAGTTCTGCCCTCCTGGATATTTTAAGAAGTCTCACAACATCAAGTTGAAGTCCAACAGGTGTATTTGGGAGCACAAACCACAAGCTTTCGGAGCGCTGATCCTTTGTCAGTGAGTGGGAGTTCTGTTCACAAACAGGACAAACACAAACTCAATTTACAAGATAATGATTGGGATGTGAGTCTTTACAGCTAATCAAGTCTTAAAGATACAGACAATGTGAGTGGAGAGAGGGTTAAGCACAGGTTAATGAGATGTGTATTGTCCCCAGACAGGACAGTTAGTGAGATTTGGCAAGTCCAGGCAAGTCATGGGGGTTACAGATAGTGTGACATGAACCCAAGATCCCGGTTGAGGCTGTCCTCGTGTGTGCGGAACTCTGCTATTAATTTCTGCTCAGCGATTCTGCGTTGTCAGCACTGCCTTGGAGAATGCACACCCGACAATCAGAGGCTGAGTGCCCATGATTGCTGAAATGTTCTCCAACGTGAAGATAACATGCCTGCCTGGTGAATGTCAAGTGGTGTCCATTCATCTAGTGATGTAGCATTTGCATGGTCAACACTGCCCCACGAGCAAATATCTCTATCCATGCCTGGCTACCAGACGTAGCTCCTTGGAGGACCTTCAGTTTGCCACTCCTGGGTGGCCATGGTAACGTTCAGCCAGGATGGGATGGTGAAGCTGGCTCAGGATGACACTTCTGAACCCCAGCGTGTGTCCTCTTCCCCAGTCAGCTGCTCTCTGCCTCTCCAATAAGGGTGTAATTCAGGCTGTAATGATCTTTTGGATTCCCCCATCAGCACTCGCTGATTCCATTCATTCAGGACTGGGGAATGAGATTGTAATATTATTGGTAGCCATTGAGGGAGTTTTGAAAAAGTTCTTGATTATCGTCTCTTTCACTGGGGATACGTGAAGTGTCTGTTAATCAGAGTCAACTCAAGACATCCGCCTTCGTGACTCAGCCTCCTAGCTCCTCTTGTTCAGAGGGCAATTAAGTCTCAACCACATTGCTGTGTCCCTGGGGTCACATTTAGCCCTGACTGTGTAAGGACGACAGATTTCCGTCCCTGGGACATTAGTGACCCAGACGGATTTTTTTTCCCGAGAATCTACAATGGTTTTCTGGTCACCAACAGATTCTGAATTCCAGATATGTTTATTCCAATTCCACCATCTGCCGTGTGGGATTGGAACCCGAGCGCCCAGAACATTAGCTGAGTTTCTGTATGAATATTCTAGTGATAAAACCACCAGTCCATCACTTTCACACCCTGAGTGTACACACCCTGAGTTCTGGAAACATAGACACAGTATATTGTATACGTCTGCAGGGCTCCCTGATAGTACAGCATTAACTGTCTCAATCAGGGAGCTCATAATCCAACAAGTCCTCCTGATAGTTATTGTTAAAGTCATTAAATATCTTTTTCTCTCTGTCTCTCTCTCCCTATATCTATATCCATCTCTCTTTCTATATCTATAGGTATGTCAGGAATGAAAGAATGATTAGGGTAAGATTAGGGCCAGTCAGGGACAGTAGTGGGAAGTTGTACGTGGAGCCTGAAGAGATAGGATAGGCACTGAATGAATATTTTCATCAGTATTCACGCAGGAAAATGTCAATGTGTCGAGGGGAATACTGAGATACAGGCTTTTAGATAGACGGGATTGAGGTACATAAGGAGGAGGTGTTAGCAATTCTTGAAAGTATGAGAATAGATAAGTCCCCCGGACCAGATGGGATTTATCCTTGGATTCTCTGGGAGGTTAGGAAGGAGGTTGCAGAGCCTTTGGCTTTGATTTTTCTGTCATCATTGGCTGCAGGTATAGTACAGTAAGATTGGAGGATAGCAAATGTTGCCCCTTTGTTCAAGAAGGGGAGTAAAAATCATCAAAAGAACAAAAGAATAACACAGCACAGGAAACAGGCCCTTCGGCCCAACGAGCCCACACCGCCATTTTAACATTGTGAGTGCCCTCCTCTACCCATGACCTTTGTCTACACCTATTGGGGAAGATGGAGGGGAGACTAATTTAGGGACAATTTATTACACCAATCAGCCTAATAGCACATCTTTGGGGTGTGGGAGGAAACCGGAGCACCCGGAGAAAACCCACGCAAGCACGGGGAGAATGTGCAAACTCCCACAGACACCGGCCCAAATCCATGTGTCTGCACAGCAATCAGTGATAGTCACTGAGCTGTCGTCTTGCCCAGTATCTGGTCCAGTTTAAGTGCACACTAACTACGTGAAGCACTAGGTAACTCTCGAAGCAACACCCAAGAGCAGCCCTCGCACAACCCACCGTGTGTATACACCTTGTTGGACAACAAGGCGGATCGAATCAGCGGTCAAGTAAAAGAGGAAAACATCAATAAACATGCACAACTTAGACAGACATACGGAATCCCCAGAAGCTCAGAAGTAAGACAAGTGAGCCATGAAATATGTTGGAAGGTTCATTGGAAACAATTGATTCCCAGGGACGTCCCAAGGCTCTTGATCTTTATTTAGAACAGTCTCCTGTATACCTCCATCTCTAGTCCGCTCATGTGCCTGCCTAAGTATCCCTTAAACAACCCCGGCGTTCCTGCCTCCACCACCCTACTTGGCAGAGCATTCCAGGCCCCCACACCCTCTGTGTGAAAAACCTCCCTCTAACATCTGAGTTATACCTCTCCCCCCTCACCCTAAGCCCATGGCCCCTCGTAATTATTGTACCAAACCTAGGAAAAAGCTTACCACTGTTTACGCTATCTATATTCTTCATAATCTTATACACCTCTATTAGAACTCCCCTCATTCTATGCCTTTCCAGGGAGAACAGCCCCAATTTGCTCAATCTTTCCTCATACCCCAGTCCTTCCATATCAGGCAACATCCTGGTAAACCTCCTCTGCACTCTCTCCATAGTCTCCACGTCCTTCTGGTAGTAAGGCGACCAGAACTGGATGCAGTACTCCAAATGCGGTCTAACCAACCTTCTGTACAACTGCAACATTAGACACCAGCTCTTGTACTCTATACCCCTCTCTATAAAAGCAAGCATACCATGAGCCTTCTTCACCACCTTCTCCACCTGTACTGCCACCTTCAAGGACTTGTGTACTTGCACCCCTAGGTCCCTCTGTGTTTCTATACTCTTCATAGTCCTACCATTTATTGTATAACTCCCTCCTACATTATTTCTTCCAAAATGCATCAACTTGCATTTATCTGGATTAATTTCCATCTGCCATTTCTCTGCCCAGTTTACCAGCCTATCTGTATCCCGCTGTATTGTCCGACACTGCTCCTCACTGTCCACCAGTCCAGCCGTCTCCGTGTCATTATGGCCATGAAATCCAATGCCACAAATCATGGTGATTTTTATTGAACTATCCAGACAGCACATTCACTTCAATCTGACAGATTGTTGTTTTTAGTGAACGAAATAGAATGAATAATATGAATAAATAATTTATAATGAGGATAGTCACTTTGTTCTGTGATGGGGGATAAATTTTGTTAACAGAGCTTCAGAGATACAATTTAAAATTCACAGCTTTTAATACGGCCACTGCATATAACCCTGCCTTTGGGAATTATTTGTGTGAAGCCTTTACAAACACAGTTTCATTTCTCATTCACATTGTGTTCGTCAGAATCATAGAAACTTTACAGTGCAGATGGAGACCATTCGGCCCATTGACCTGCACTGACAACTATCCCAGCCAGGCCCTATTTCTGTAACCCCACATGTTTATCCTGTTAACCCCCGACACTCAGGGGAAATTTCGTCTGGTCAGTCCCCCCTAACCTGGGCATCTTTGGAAACATTAGGGGTGATTTGGCACGGCCAATCCACTGAACCTACACACTCGGGCAGCACTGTAACACAGGGGTTAGCCATGCTGCCTCACAGCGCCAGAGAGCAGGGTTCAATTCCATCCTGAGGTCACTGTCTGTGTGGAGAGTGCTCATTCCCCCTGTGTGTGTCTGAATTTACCCGTCAGTGTTCTGGCTTCCTCCTAAACTGTATCGATCACCTGGTCAGACGGCGAAACTCTGCCCACTGCACCTACCCGGGTTCAGCTGCCAATCCTCCCCCGGCTCAGAATCCGCACCCTCACACTCGAGTGGCTTCTCCCCCCACCTCATCACTCCGTACGGTCAGGCCCGGTCACTCCGTACGGTCAGACCCGGTCACTCCGTACGGTCAGGCCCGGTCACTCCGTACGGTCAGACCCGGTCACTCCGTACGGTCAGGCCCGGTCACTCCGTACGGTCAGACCCGGTCACTCCGTACGGTCAGACCCGGACACTCCGTACGGTCAGGCCCGGTCACTCCGTACGGTCAGACCCGGTCACTCCGTACGGTCAGGCCCGGTCACTCCGTACGGTCAGACCCGGTCACTCCGTACGGTCAGGCCCGGTCACTCCGTACGGTCAGGCCCGGTCACTCCGTACGGTCAGACCCGGACACTCCGTACGGTCAGGCCCGGACACTCCGTACGGTCAGGCCCGGACACTCCGTACGGTCAGACCCGGTCACTCCGTACGGTCAGGCCCGGACACTCCGTACGGTCAGACCCGGACACTCCGTACGGTCAGACCCGGTCACTCCGTACGGTCAGACCCGGTCACTCCGTACGGTCAGGCCCGGACACTCCGTACGGTCAGGCCCGGACACTCCGTACGGTCAGGCCCGGTCACTCCGTACGGTCAGGCCCGGTCACTCCGTACGGTCAGGCCCGGTCACTCCGTACGGTCAGGCCCGGTCACTCCGTACGGTCAGGCCCGGACACTCCGTACGGTCAGGCCCGGACACTCCGTACGGTCAGACCCGGACACTCCGTACGGTCAGGCCCGGTCACTCCGTACGGTCAGGCCCGGTCACTCCGTACGGTCAGGCCCGGACACTCCGTACGGTCAGACCCGGTCACTCCGTACGGTCAGGCCCGGACACTCCGTACGGTCAGGCCCGGACACTCCGTACGGTCAGGCCCGGACACTCCGTACGGTCAGGCCCGGTCACTCCGTACGGTCAGACCCGGTCACTCCGTACGGTCAGGCCCGGACACTCCGTACGGTCAGGCCCGGACACTCCGTACGGTCAGGCCCGGACACTCCGTACGGTCAGGCCCGGTCACTCCGTACGGTCAGGCCCGGACACTCCGTACGGTCAGGCCCGGTCACTCCGTACGGTCAGGCCCGGACACTCCGTACGGTCAGGCCCGGACACTCCGTACGGTCAGGCCCGGACACTCCGTACGGTCAGGCCCGGACACTCCGTACGGTCAGGCCCGGTCACTCCGTACGGTCAGGCCCGGTCACTCCGTACGGTCAGGCCCGGTCACTCCGTACGGTCAGGCCCGGACACTCCGTACGGTCAGGCCCGGTCACTCCGTACGGTCAGACCCGATCACTCCGTACGGTCAGGCCCGGTCACTCCGTACGGTCAGACCCGGTCACTCCGTACGGTCAGGCCCGGTCACTCCGTACGGTCAGGCCTGGTCACTCCGTACGGTCAGGCCCGATCACAAGGTTCATTAGAAATTTTCCCTCTTTGGGCCACATTACCACAGTTGGCAAATCTCGCACCATCCTGAGTTTGAAACATGTCGGCTGTTCCTTCACTGGGTCCGAATCCTGGAATGTTCTCCCGAACAGAGCTGTGGTTAAACCCAGAGGACAGACTGGAGTGGTTCAAAAAGGGAGCTCATCACCAACTTCCTAAGGGCAGCTCCGTGTGCACAATAAATGCTGGGAATAGCCAGCGGTTCACATATTTCATAAATTTATTTTAATGAAATGGGAAGATTGAAAGTTTATGGCCAGTGTCTCCAATATTTCCACTCATCCTGCTCTCAGTGAACCTCCGCCATTATCCAGGCTGGGTACATGTTCTATTCCATTGTGATGTGAAAAGCGTTGGATTGAATGGGGTTAATTGAAGCTGTTTGTTTAGTGACTGGAATTGATGTGAGTCTCCATGGATCTGATTAGTGTGTCTGCAAGAATTCCCCTTTCTATTAATAAGGGAATCTGTTCAATGTGTTGTCCCATTGAGTCAGCGGGAGTGACAACTCCGACGCGAGATCAGCGGCTGTGAAGAGAGAGGGAGGGGGAGGAGAGATCAGAATCTGGGAACAATGGATTGGAATGTTCCAACAATGGATCAGAATCTGGGAACAATGGATTGGAATGTTCCAACAATGGATCAGAATCTGGGAACAATGGATTGGAATGTTCCAACAATGGATCAGAATCTGGGAACAATGGATTGGAATGTTCCAACAATGGACAGGAGTTTTGCCGAGGGTCTGTACTTTGTTTCCTTGCATTGGTTTGGTTTGATACGGTTAACAGGCCGTATCCGTTTTGTGCTCTGGGTAATTCAGGGTGTTTACTATCCAATCCTGGCTATTGTTGGTGCCCCTGGTAAGTCTCTGTGTTCACTTATTCAATTTGTCAGGTATGTTTGATGGCTGTTCTTATTATTTCAGTTTTGGGAACATGGAGTCCATTGGCTTCAGTTTCACAATTAATCTCTGTTTCCTGTCCATATTCCTGTACCTGAAGCTGGTCCACACTGATTCAACCCTCCATTATCCCTTTGACATTGAGATGATTACTCACCCCATATCCCATGCAGCCATATAAAACATTAGTTTGTCCACACTTTGGGTATTGTGTGCGTTACACTACCTGAAGGATGAGTAAGCTTTGGAGACATTGCAAAGAGAGTTCACCAGAATGCTACCATTTACCAAAAACTCAACTGGTCTCACCACACGAACACAGTGGGGGCAACCGCAGGTCAGGGATGAGGAATACTGTGGGCGAGTAAGTCACCTCCTGACTCACAAAGATTGTCCACCATCTACAAGGCACAAGTCAGGAGTGTGATGGAATTCTCCCCATCTGGATGGGTGCAGCTCCAACAACACTTAAGAAACTTGACACCTTCCAGGACAAAGCAGTCCCAATGATTGGCACCACATCCACAAACATCCACTCCCTCCGTCACCGATGCTCAGTAGCAGCAGTGTGTACTATCTACGGGATGCACTGCAGCAATTCACCCAAAATCCTTAGGCAGCATCTTCCAAACCCAAGACCACTTCCGCCTAGAAGGATAAGGGCAGTAGATGCATGGGGACACCACCATTTGCAAACTCCCCTCCAAGCCACTCAACCTCCTGATTTGAAATATATTGTCAGTGCCTTCACAGTCACTGTGTTAAAACGCTGAAAATCCCTTCTAAAGGGCATTTTGGGTCAACCCACAGCACATGGACTGCAGTGATTCAAGAAACTGGTTCAAAACCAACTTCTCAAGGGCAACTGCGATTGGACAATTTAAACTGCTGGCCAAGCAGCAACGCCCATATCCAACAAAAGATATGTTGCTGATCTTGAGAGTTTGTTTAAGAGGAGAGGCTGGATAAACTAGAATTGTTTTGACGGGAAAGACAGTGGCTGAGGGGATTCCTGATAGATTTCTACAAGATGATGAGAGGGGAAAGCAGGGTGGGTGGTCAGAAGTATTTTTCAGGGTGGGAGTATGAATTACAGGGTAGCACAGGTTCCAGGGAGAGACACTAAGGAAGGTGAGCAGGAGGGTCCTGTTTTCACACAGAGTGTTGTGGGTGCCTGGAACATGCTGCCAGAGGATGTGTTGGAGTAGAGAGAGAGACGCAGTCAGAGTAAGGGCAGTGGCTTCATGTTTAATTGGGATATTATAGAAACATAGACATGTAGAAGACGAGAGCTGGAGGAGGCCAGTCAGGCCTTTGAGCCCACTCTGTCATTCATTACCATCATGGCTGATCACCCAACTCAATAGCATCATCCAGTCTTCCCCCCATAACCTTTGATCTCATTCAGCCAGCCCTTGAACACATTCAATGTTTTGATATCAGCTGCTTCCTGTGAGAATGACTACCACAGCTGTACCACTTCTTGCATGAAGAAATGTCTCCTCATCTCTGTCCTAAATGGTCTACCCTGAATCCTTAGACTGTTCTGGATTCCCCCGCCATCAGGATTGTCCTCTTTACATCTACCTTGTCTAGTCCTGTTAGAATTGAAGAAGTCTCTGTGAGATTCCCCCCTCATGCATCTGAACTAAGTGAAAATAAACCTAACGGAGTCACTCTCTCCTCGTACATCAGTCCCACCATCGCCGGAATCAGCCTGGTAAACCGGGTAAATCATGATTGGCATTGGCTTGGAGGGCCCAATGGCCTGTTCCTGTACTACCCAGTACATCACAAATCCTGTACCCCGTCACCACCAGAACCACCCTCCCTCATTCCAGCTGTCACATGTCCCGACTCAAATATACTCTGCAACTAATCTCCAAGTTACAGAGCTGCAAAGTTAAAGCTCATTGGAAACTTCGCTATCCATATACTAACTATCACCAAGTTCCCATTTACCATCATCCTTCTGTTCACTGACCTCTGTCACCAGCTGATCTGGTTAAGACATCAACTTTTCACACTCATTCGATTGAACCCCTCCACCTGATGGTCTCACACTATCGATTTCCCTAAATGTTTCTGTTAGTGGGCATTTCAACTGACAGTGCCAACCACTCTCCCCCCCCCAACCCCACCCTTCCCCCGCTCCCCCCCTCCCCCCCCAACAACAGGTATGTCTTCAGTACAAAACCAGGTTAGGTTAAGGGTCCGTGGTGTGCACAGCCAGTAACGTGAGGAGAATGAGAAGTGGTGGTTAAAGTAGGACTCAGGTTGCTGTATTTAAAAGCCAAAAAAATTACAAAATGAAGTCAATGAGCTTGTAATGCAGACTGAAACTGACGGGTACAATGTTGTGGGCATCACAGAGACGTGACTGCAAGGAGGCCAAATCTGGGAGCCAAATATTCAAAACTACAAATCCGATTGAAAAGACAGATGGCTGGGTAGAGGGGGTGGGGCTGCTTTGTTCGTAAGAAAATAAATCAAATTGATTGAAAGAATGGATATAGGGTCGGAAGATACAATACGGGACTTTACAGCCTCGCTCATCCCCAAACTGTAACATCCAACCCGAGGTCAACAGGCCTTTCCCGTGTCTCCCATTGCCCACTCCGATTGCCGTGGAAAACAGGGCAGGAAAATTCTGGCCAATCAGTGTGGGTAGAGTTGAGAGAATAAAAATGTAAAAAGAACCTGATGGGAGTAATGTACAGTCAGGATGTGGGTCAAAATACACCTGGAGATAAAAAAAAAAGACGGGCAAGTTTACAGTGATGATGGGAGACATCGATATGCAGGTGGACTGGGAAAAGCAGGTCGGTAGCCGGATCCCAAGAAAAATAATTTGTGGAATGGATGTGAGATGGATTCTGGAGCAGCTTATGGTGGAGTCCACTAGTAAACAGGGAATTCTGGGCTTGGTGATGTGAAATGAGACAGTCCTGATATGGGAGCTTGGGATGAAGGAACCCTAAGGAGACAGTGAGCCATTGTATGATATAGTTCACTCTGCAGTTTGAGAGGGAGCAGCTGGAATGGTTTATAATCGGAATCAGTGAAGTAAAGCAACTATAGGAGCAGGAGGGAGGAGGGGTCTTGTCAGAAATCCCTCTATCATCAGCTACAGGTGAAGTTCTAGAGGGCTGGAGAACAGCAAATATTAATCCACTGTATAAAAAGGGCAGCAGGGATAATCCAGGGAATTATATGCTGGTGAACCTTTCAACAGTTGCATAGAGAATATTGGAAAATGTTCTGAAGGGCAGGGTTTACTCACATTTGGAAAAAAAATGGACTTGTTAGTGACAGACAACGTGGTTTTGAAAAGGGGAGGTCGGGCAGCATTAACTTGTTTGAACTTTTCAAGGACGTGACCAAAGATGAAACTTGGGGAAAATGCACTGGATGTGAAATACATGGACTTCAATAGAGGCTTTGACGAGGCACCTCATGGTAGACTGGTATGAACGTTGAGGTCACCTGGAATCAGATGGGAACGTGCAAGATGGATATGGAACTGGTTTGGACACAGAAGAAGGATAGCAGTAGAGTTTTTATTCTCAATGGGAGGTTGCGACTCCCGGTGTTCCACAGGGATCAGTTCTGGGACCTTTGTTCTTCATAACATATGTAAATGATTTGGAGAAAACCTAGCTGGTCTGATTAGTAAGTTCACAAAAAAGTCCACAAAAATGTGGAGTTGTGGAAAGTGAAGAGTATTGTCACAGAATAATTAGAGCTATAGATCAGCTGGAGAGTTGGGCGAAGAAATGGCACATGGAGTTTAATGTGGACAAATGAGACATAATGCATTTTAGATGGTTCAAAGTATGTAGGAATTATATAGTAAATGGTAGCGCCCTTAGGAATATTGACTGGCAGAGAGATCTGATCACTGTAAGTGGCAATGAAGGTGAATAATCGAGTCAAGGAGGCATAAAACATGTTAGTCTTCATCAGTCAGGGCGTTGTTGTTCCCAGCCAGGACAGTTAGTGAGATTTTGCAAGCCCAGGCAAGTTGTGGAGGTTGCAGATAGTGTGACATGAACCCAGGATCCCAGTTGAGGCCGTCCTCATGTGTACAGAACTTGGCTATCTTGTGTTCTGCGCCAATGGAGTTTGAAATTGCTGTTTCTTCTTGTGTTGTGCTAACGGTGGTCCCAATGCGATGGTCTCCTCCCTTGTATAAAGTCCTGGGTAAATATAATAGAGATTCTGTGCTGTCAAGGCATCAGGAACTCTCTCTGCCAACTGTTAGTATGATCCGGGGGAAGGATGAAACCAGCAATGTTTGGTACCAGCTCTGCTGCAGGGATTGTCAGTGAGCTGTCTGAGAGACAACTGATTACCACCTACAGGACTCCAGTCAGGATTTTCTGACAGCCTCCTTACCCTACAAATCCCCCACAAGGTCGAGGGGCGATTTACTTGTAGCTGAGTGAGGGACAATGTTGTGGAATCTCCGGAAAGCTCTCTCCCAAATGCATACCATTTTGTTGCTACCATATAGCAGCATGGCGACAGGATGGTTTGCACTGCTGACTAACCATGCCAGGGACCTGGGTTCAATTCCAGGCTTGGGTCACTGTCTGTGTGGAGTTTGGACCTTCTCCCCATGTCTGTCTGAGTTTCCTCCGATGCTCCTCTTTCCTCTCACACTGAAAAAAGATGTGCTGTTAAAAAATGTGATTTTATGTGTGTACATTCTTTTTAATTTCAACC
Source organism: Carcharhinus amblyrhynchos (assembly GCF_965287045.1). NCBI lineage: Eukaryota > Metazoa > Chordata > Chondrichthyes > Carcharhiniformes > Carcharhinidae > Carcharhinus > Carcharhinus amblyrhynchos. The sequence continues at coordinate 585,713 of NW_027649843.1, read as the reverse complement.
CATCCTCAGTCTAAACGGTAACTTCTTTCCCTGAATCGTGTCTAATGTTATTCTTTATTTCCCTTCCTGACAGTGAACGTAATCACAATTGTGACCCTGACGAGCAGAAACTGTGGTCTGTCCAAATGTGTCACTCGTTACCTGGTGGCCATGTCAGTGGGGGATCTGCTGGTCATTATCCTCAACCTGACATTGAGACACATTCCCGTTGTTTATCGGGAACGGTTTGAATTCCTGCACTCGCTCCCCGTGTGTAACATCCACGCCGTCCTGCTTTATGCAGCCACTGACTGTTCTGTCTGGTTCACCGTCACTTTCACCTTTGATCGATTTGTGGCCATTTGCTGCCCCAAGCTGAAAAGTAAATATTGCACTGAGAAATCAGCGACTGTGGTTCTGGGAACAGTGACAGTGCTGAGCTGTTTAAAGAACATTTTCTGGTATTTTCTGTTTTCAAATGAATATTGGCCAGGGCTAAACCAGTGGTTTTGTTATGTTACACGGGATGTTAAGGAATCTCTGGTCTGGGGAATAATCGAGTTCCTCCACTACATTCTCACCCCCTTTGTCCCATTTGTCCTGATTCTGCTGCTCAATGCTCTCACCATCAGACACATTTTACTGAGCAGCAGAGCCCGCAGGAGACTCCGGGCTCACAACAGTGCGGAGAATCCCAGGGACCCAGAGATGGAGAGTCAAAGGAAATCCATCATTTTACTGTTTGTTATCTCAGCCAATTTCATCCTTTTATGGTCGGCATTAATGGTTTATTCTATATGGAATCGGTTTTTTTTGGGGTTATCAGTTAGGATGGTTAGATTATTTTGTTCAGGAATTGGGCTCCATGTTGCAACTCCTGAGTTGCTGCACAAACACTGTCATCTACGCTGTTACACAGACTCACTTCAGACAGCAGTTAAAAAATCTACTGAAATTTCTCCTTCCTTCAATTTTTCAACTCATTTCCCCCAAGTAGTAACAACAAACACAAGACCCCTGACTCTTCCTATTGGGCATTTAACAAACAGCAACACACAGGCAGAGAGAATGGCCAATAGAGGGGGTGGGGGAGAGTGAACTAACAGCGAGAGTGATAGAGAGAGACAGAGATTGACAGAGAGGGAATGGCAAGAGATGGAGAGCGACAGAATCTGAAAGTGTTTCTAACAGATACTGTTAGAGTCTGAGAGAGAGATAAAGAAAGAAGTAAAGGAGTACAGAGACAGAGAGGGAAAGTGAGGTTGAGACAAAGCGGGTGAAGGAGAGTGAAACTGTGAGGCTGCAGCTGAGGCAGAGAAAGAGGGAGAGGCAGAGAGACAGAAGGAGACAGAGAGAAACATAGAGAGGGCGGGGCAGAGACACAAGTGAGAGAGAGAGAGAGCAGCACAGAAAGAGACAGAGAGTCATAGGTAATGACTTTAATGATAACAATCAGTTGGACACATTGGAATTTGAGCTCCCTGATTGAGGCAGTTAATGCCGTCCGATCTGAAAGCCCAGCAGATGTGTATAATACGGTATGTCAAGGTTACCACAACTCAAGGTGTGTACACTCAGGGTGTGGATGTGATGGACTGGTGGTTTTATCTCTAGACTGTTAATACAGAAACTCAGCAAATGTCCTGGCCACGTGGGTTCCAATCCCATCACAGGAGACGGTGGAATTTGAATAAATGTATCTGGAATTCAGAATCTGCTGGTGACCATAAAACCACTGTCGATTTTTGGAAGAAAACCATCCAGATCACCGATGTACCAAGGAAGTAAATGTATCATCATTATATGGTCAGGGCTGATCGTGACTCCAGAGTCACAGCAATCTGCCCTCTGAACAAGGGCAACTAGGGATGGGTAATACATGCTGGCTGGTCAGTGACAGTCAGGTCCCAGGAACAAATATAAATACTTCATACTGGGGAATTTTAAACAAACGGTAAACTGCTTCTTACAGATGGATAAATATCCAATTCCTTGGATCGAGGAGTTAAACTCAAAGCTGGCAGGAGGATACTTGTTTCCGATTATGAACTTATGCACGTTCACTGACACTAACAGCTCGGTGAGGATTCCCAGAAACATTCAACAATTCATAATCAGAGAAACATTAACATTTATAAAGTATCAAAAGCTTACATTAACAATGCAATAAAATTACTGTGAAAATCACCTTGTCACCAAACAGTGGTGCCTTTTCGGGTACACTGAGGGAGGATTTAGCATGGCCAATGCACCTAACCAGCTCGTCTATCAGACTGTGGGAATAATCCGGAACAACCAGAGGAAACCCACACAGATAACGGCGAGAATAGAAACCAAGAAATAAAGAATAATGCAACACAAGATAGGCCCTTTGGACCTCCAAGACTGCCCCGATCATGTGTTCCCAACTAGACCATCTGTTTGTATCCCTCTATTCCCAGTCTGTTCATGTGGCTATCTAGATAAGTCTTAAATGATCCTTGCATGTCTGCATCAACCACATTGCTTGGTAGTGCATTCCAAGCCCCCAGCACTCTCTGTGTAAAATACATCTCCCAGATATCTGTGTTGAACATTACCCCCTTAACTTGAACTTGAGACCCCTTGTGTTTTTCAGTTCTGACCTGGGAAAAGGCTTCCAACTGTTCACCCTATCTATGCCCTTCATAATTTTATAAAATGATATGAGATTGCCCCTCAAATTCCCTCTTTCCCAGGGGGAACAACCCTAGTTTATTCAATCTCATCTCACAGCTAATACCCTCCATACCAGACAACATCCTGGTAAACCTTTTCTGCACTTTCCCCAAAGGTAGTGTGGTGACCAGAACTGGACGCAGTCTTCCAAATGTGGCCTGAACAGAGTTTTACATCTCTGCAACATTATATGCCACTTTTATACTCTACACCCTGACCAATAAAGGCAAGCATGCCATATGCCTTCCTCACCATTTTTTTCCACCTGTGCAGCCAGCTTTAAGGATCTCTGGACTTGCACAGCCAGATCCCTCTGTGTGCCTACACATTCCTGATGTTCTGCCATTTATTGAATAGCTCCCCCTGCATTAGATCTACCAAAATGCATCATTTTGCATTTATCTGGATTAAAATCCATCTGCTGTTTCTCCAACCAAGTTTCCAGCCTATCTATGTCTTGCTGTATTCACTGACAATGTTCAACTCCAGCAATCTTTGTGCTGCCCGTAAATTTACTAATCAGACCAACTACATCTTCTTCCAAATCATTTATAGATATATCACAAACAGCAGAGGTGTCAGTACAGAACCCTGTGGAACATCACTAATCACAGACCTCCAATCAGAAAAAAAACCCTTCACTGCTACTCTCTGTTCTCTATGGCCAAGCCAGTTCTCTAGCCATGTAGTTAGTTCACCTTTGATCCCGTGAGATTTAACTTTCTGCACCAGTCTGCCATGCAGGGCCTTATCAAATGCTTTACTAATATCCACGTAGGCGATAGCCACAGCCCTTCCTTCGTCAATCATTTTTCTCAACTCCTCAAAAAACTCAACCAAATTTGTGAGGCATGACCTCCTTCGCACACAAAAACACACTGTCTATTGCTAATAAGACTATTCAGTTCTAAATGTGTACAGATCCTATCTCTAAGACTGATCTCCAACAATTTCCCTATCACAGACGTCAAGCTCACTGGCCTATAATGACCAGGGTTATCCTTGCTACCCTTCTTAACTAACGTGATCACATTTGCTCTCCTGCAATCCTCTGGGACCTTACCTGTGTCCAATATGGAAACAAAGATATTTGTTAGAGCCCCAGTAATTTCATATCCTGTCTCTCTCAGTAGTCTAGGACAGATGCCATTTTGCACTGGGGATTTGTCGACCGAAATGCTTCCTAAAACGCCTAACACTTCATCCCTTGTAATGGTGATTTGTTCTAACGGGTCTACACATCCCTCAGAGACACTACATATCAATGTGTCCCTCACCCTTCTGAATACTGATGCAATGTAGTCATTTAGGATCTCACCTACTTCCTTGGGTTCTCAGCATAATTCCCCTCCTTTGCTCTTGAGAGGTCTGACTCTTTCTCTGACAACCCTCTTGTCCCTAATGTACATATCAAATGCCTTGGGATTCTCCTTAATCCTGTCTGCCATGGACATTTTGTGACTCATTTTTGCTCTTGTAAATTCCCCAGTACTAGGTCCAGTATAGCCCCCTCTCTAATTGGACTATCAACATATTGTTCCAAAGATCCTTCCTGGACACATGTTACAAAATTCCTCCCTGTTCGGACCCCCCCACCCTAAAGGATTTCCAGTCTATATGAGGGAAATTAAAGTCTCCCACTACAAACACTCTACTTTTTTCTACACTAATCCATAATCTCCTTACATCTTCGTTCTTCAGCTGGGTTGTTGGGATGCCTGTAGTACACCCTAGCATTGGGTCTGTGCCCTCCCTGTTTCTCTACCCACAGTGTCTCCTTACATGATCCTTCCAAATTGTCCACCCTCTGTACCGCTGTAATCTGCTCCCTAACCACTATTGCTACTCCCATCTCTTCTACCGCCTCCTCTGTCTCACCTAAAATACTTATACCCAAAATATTCAGCTGTCAGTCCTGTCCTTTTAACCAAGTCTCTGTCACTGAAACCACATCCAAGTTCCGTGCATTCATTAAGGCTCTATGTTAATCTATCTTGCCTGTTACACTCCTTGCATTGAAGCAGAAGCACTTCATTCCTCCAGGCCCACTGAGTTTATCCTCCCCAGATTGCTCTTCCTCTGAGGTAGCCTTGTCTTGGACCCAGGCTCATCCCCAGTCCCTATGCTTGCTGACCTATTGTTCTGATCCGCCCCGCCACATTAGTTTAAACCCACATGAACCACACCAGCAAACCTCCCAGCCAGGATATTGGTGTCCCTCCAGTTCAGGTGTAACCCGTCCTTCTTGTACAGGTCCCATCCTCCCTGGAAATGTTTCCAGTGATCCACGAATCTGAAACCCTCCCTCCGGTACCAGTTCTTTAGCCACATGTTCAGCTGCACAATCTCCCTGTTCCGAGCCTCGCCAGCACGTGGAATGGGGAGGAATCCAGAGATTGCCATTCTCGACATCCTGTTTATTCTACCTACCTCCCTAAATTCTCTTGTGGGATCTCCCTTCTCGCTCTGCCAGCACCATTTGTTCCACTGTGGACCTTTCTCATTTAGAATGCTTTCTACCCGCTCAGAGACATCCAGGACCCTGGCACCAGGGAGGCAGACTACCACCCTGGAGTCTCGTTCACATCCACAGAACCGCCTGTCTGTGCCTCGAACTATTGAGTCCCCCAGCACTATTGTTCTCCTACTCTCCCCCTTCCCCATCTGAGCCACAGATCCCGATTCGGTGCCAGAGATCTGGTCACTGTGTCTTACCCATGGAGGACCATCTCCCCACCACCCCCCCCCCCCACCCCCCACCCGGTATCCAAAACGATATGTTTATAGGGGAACAACCACAGGGGATCCCTGCACTGACTGCCTCCTCCCCTCCCCTCTCCTGACTGTCACCCAGCTAGCTTCATTTTTAGGTGTTACCACTTCCCGATAACTGCTACCTATCACCCCCTCTGCCTCCCGAATGATCCAAAGTTCATCCAGTTCCAGTTCCAGTTCCCTCAGGCGGTCTGTGAGGAGCTGGAGGTGGGTGCACCTCCCACAGGTGAAGTCAGCAGGGTCACTAATGGTGTCCCTTACCTCCACATCCTGCTGGAGGAGCAGTGAACTGCCCAAAGTGCCAACCTCTCCACCCAAACTCACAACAAGAAGAGTTAGAAAAAGAAAAAGGACCTTTTCTCAACACCAAGTTTTGTTTTAGGTTAGAGGAGGCTGGGAGACAGTCCGTGTTCAGTGTCTCGGGTTTCCTCACTGTTCAGATTTATTGGGTAAAACACAATTACCCAGGTCTCCCCAAGGCCGATTTCCGGTTTCCTGCTGTTCTGAAACAAAAGCTCTAAAAGAGTAAGTTAAAAATCAAAAACTCAGCTTACCATCCAGCTCTCCTCTCCAAAATCACTCCCCTCTCTACCTGTTCCTCAGGAAGAATGTGCAGAGTCCACACAGACTGTGACCCAAACCAGGAATTGAACCCTGGTATCTGGCGTTATGAGGCAGCAGCGCTAACCACTGTCACACCTCGTCTATGGAGATACTTTGGGCAAAGAAATTCCAGAAGTTCCTGCATGGCGGGACAGCCCATAACATTGACCCAATTCCAGCTGTGGGTTTTATGACCGTCTGTCTTCCATTATCGATTGGAACACCCCCTCAGGAGGCCCAGTCACTCAGGCAGATGCCTTGGGTTGGTGATGATTAATAAAAACTTGTTTTACTCCCAATGGAACAGACGGTGATCATGAACCTTTTCAAAACTCTCCCAGTGGCTGCCAATAATATTTGGCTGTGAACGCAGAATTACCCAGTCCCCAATAAACTGAATCAGCGAGTGGAGATGGGGAATCCAAAAGGCCGTTACACCCATTGCGCCCATATTGGAGAGGCAGAGAGCAGCTGACTGTGGAAGAGGACACACTCCTCTGGGGTTCAGGAGTGTCATCCTGAGCCAGTTTCACCATCCCATCCTGGCTGAACGTTACCATGGCCACCCAGGAGTGACAAACTGAAGATCCTCCCAGTTCCCCTGTCTGCTGGCCAGGTATGGATACAGATATTTACTCCTGGGTCAGTGTGGGTAATATCAACAAGGGCAGAACTATCACCAATCACCGCTCTTCACACTTGGGAATGACCAGGATGGCCGTAGACATGGTTGCACATGGACAGTGTCAGACCATTCTCGGGGTCAATGTTTCTGGTAATGGGAGATGCTGATATAAAATGAATGGCCAAATACAGGGTGAGTGAATCAAACACAAGGACAAGAGTGGAGAAACTTCACGCCTCTTTCTTCACACCCGGGATCCTACAGCTGTTCTGAAAATGGACCACCGTTCATCAGTCAGGAATTTGTGTATTACATGAAGTTAAACAGAATTTGACACGTTAGGACAGTCTCATATTACCCATCACCCTATAGCCTGGGAGAGACAGCGGCCCAGAGTAAAAACAGGTTCAAAAAATAAAAACCCATAGACTCCTTGGATACCAAACCATCCAGATTCATCTTCAACTACAGAGCGACACCCCCACTCCCTCACGCCCTCATTCAACATCCGGAATAGCCCCAGAAGAGTTGCTCATGAGAAAATGACTCCACCTGAGATTGAGTCTGTTCTATCCGAGAGCGGGAGGTTGGCAAGGCATCAAGACACCCAGTGCTGATCCTACCAGCCGGGAGAGACACTGAAAAGGAGTTGATAGGTTATTAGTAAATAACCATGACACTGGATCCGTGTGGTTATGAGGCTGTTTGAGCCTGGAACATGGCCAGTTCCATATTAAGTCCCCTCGGGAGATCCCATCCTTTGGGAATGCTTCTATCATTTACAAACCATGAAGCCCCAAGCCGTGCCTGATAAAATCAATTCCCAGCAGAGCGGGAAGCTTGGAAAGAATTCCAGGCATTCCGGTTACTGCTCTCCATCTCCACCAGAGGCAACCTCGGATTCTGAAATGGACACAGTGGGTTTAGACCCCTCGAACACATTGCCTCCTGATAAAGGAAACTCCAGACACAATGATCATGGTGGAAGAGGTGAGGTCCACTCACTCCCGAGGCTGAGCTGGAGGAACCAGACCCAGCATTGAAACTCCAAAAGAAACCGGCTTCCCAGGGGGTCACCCCTCAGTGGTTACTCAGACCGAGAGGGGGAGGGGGTGCAGTGACTTCAAACAGGTTTGTGAGTTGGACATGAACAAATATAAACTACCAAACTGTTAACTCTGCCCACTGAGGGAACTCCACAGAGTGCAAGCTGCAGAGAGTGAGGGACTGAGAGTTTGGGTTCAGTCTGGGGGTTTAGGGAAGTGGGTGGAGATGTATTTCCTTGTCTTCTGTCCCTTACCCCCCGGTCCCTCCCGATCAGGTCCAGTGTGGGCAGGTGTGCACCAGACATTACAGTTCAGAAAGTGCCGGGGGACCAATGGAAGCAGCTGATTGGTGAGTAAGTCCTTGGAAGGAACATTGAGGGAATTTTCTGAGTATCTCCTGCTGACGTCATACATTCCAGAAGGATTCCTGATATTGGTAATGTTCTGGGGACCGGGGTTAAAATCCCAACATGGCAACTGTTGGAGATTGAATTCAATAAAAAACAAATCTGGAATTAAAAATCTTCTGATGACCATAAAACCAGATTCGATGTCAGAAAAAAACCCGTCTGGTTCACTAATGTTGTTTAGAGAAGGAAAAATGCCGTCCTTTCCTGGTCTCCAGAGCCACAGCAATGTGTTCAACTCTTAACTGCCCTCAAAGAGCAAGGGGATTAAGGATTAAGGGTTATGGGGAGAGGGCGGGAATGTGGAACTGAGTCACGACAGATCAGCCATGATCTTATTGAATGGCGGGGCAGGCTCGAAGGGCTGGATGGCCTACTCCTGCTCCTATTTCTTATGTTCTTAGGTCAACTAGGGACAGGCAATAAATGCTGGCAGCCAGCAAGGATGTGGAGATACCGGCGTTGGACTGGGGCAGCCAGCGAGGCACAGTTCCCACAAATGAATGAAAAAATGCCCTTTCCCATCCTTACAGATTCAAAGCGGATTTGGATTTTTGTTGGTGGGATACTGTCTGTGAAGGTTATTGAGAAATTAGCAACAATGTAAAATAGATAGAACGAAGCAGATAAAATACAGATGCAGGGCCAGGTAATGTGTTGTGGTTGCATGATGTGGGAGCTTGCTCTCCCATTTGTTTTTGCTTCTGAACACAGCTGTGGGAAGAGTTGGTTCCTCAAGGAAATCCAATTCAGATTTGATGAGCTGGAGTCTGAGCTTTGAACATTGTGGCACATCAGGGAGGGGGAGAGTTAGGGAGACGCTGTGTTTCAGGAGGCAGTCATACCCCTTAGAATAAATACATCACATTTGGTGAGAGATGGGAGAGTGTGACTACAAGCAAGTCTTGGTGATGAATCCAGGAGGGAGTGTTGAAGGAGCCTCAGTCCTTGAGCTTGTCTCTGTGTCGGTGATGAACTAATGGAATTATCGATCGATTATTAATCCAGAAACCTGTCTGGTTCTCTAATGTCCTTCGGAGAATGAGAGCTGTCGTCCTTATCTGGTCTGCCCTACATGTAACACCAGAGTCACATCAATGTTGTTGTGTCTCAATATCCTCAAAGGGTAACGAGGGACAGACAATAAATTCTGGCCAGCCAGGGACACCCATGTCCTTCGAATGATTAAACAAACAGGTTTGAGACACTTGCTCCCTCTGCGGACGTGAGTGGGGGCTGCAAGGAGGATCAGCAACCGAACCACAGCCCGGTGGTTCAGGGAGACATTCCAGAGGGAGGAGAAAAGGGAAATGTAATTGTGAACAGGGATCGTTCGTCAGGGGAATAGACACTTATCTCTATCCTGGATTGTGATTCCCGAAGGCTGTGTTCCTGCCTGATGCCGGACAGGAGTCCGGAACACTTGGCCCAGTTGATCCTGGTGGAGGATGCGGCGGAGACACCGCCTGGCATTCTCACATCCTCCGCAGGTCAGCCAGGTCCGTGAACATGAGGAGCTCGTCATCGGTGTAGGCCGACAGGACCAGCCCTACGTCTGGGCCACGCAGAGTCAAACCCGACAAAGGACTCAATCTAGGATTCCTTTTGTTTATTACAAAAACAGTCACAAATATTCAAAATACAGATATGAAAGATACATGACCAATCTACAATTATTATCTTATTAGGAATGGTTATCAGGAATCAGCCATCAATCAGTTTACTCAGTTAATGGTAGGGCGTTGGGGAGAGTTACAGAACAAAGATATCTCGGGGTACAGGTTCATAGCTCCTTGAAAGTGGAGTCACAGGTGGACAGAGTGGTGAAGAAGGCATTCGGCATGCTTGGTTTCATTGGTCAGAACATTGAGTATAGGAGTTGGGACGTCTTGTTGAAGTTGTACAAGACATTGGTAAGGCCACACTTGGAATCCTGTGTGCAATTCTGATCCACTCTATTATAGAAAGGATATTATTAAACTAGAAAGAGTGCAGAAAAGATTTACTAGGATGCTACCAGGATTTGATGGTTTGAGTTATAAGGAGAGGCTGGATAGACTGGGACTTCTTTATCTGGAGCATAGGAGGCTGAGGGGTGACCTTATAGAGTCTTATAAATTAGTGAAGGGCATCGATCAGCTAGATAGTCAACATCTTTCCCAAAAGTATGGAAGTCTAAAACTAGAGAGCATAAGTTTAAGGAGAGAGGGAAGAGATACAAAAGTGTCCAGAGGGACAATTTTTTTCCCCCCACACAGAGGGTGGCGAGTGTCTGGAACAAGCTGCCAGAGGTAATAGTAGAGGTGGGTACAATGTCGTCTTCCAAAAGCACTTAGACAGTTACTTGGATAAGATGGGTATAGAGGGATATGGGCCAAATGCAGGCAATATGGACTAGCTTAGTGGTTAAAAAGGGGCACTTTACACTGTTAGATATTACAATTCAAACATCATCTCCAATTTCATATTTCTCCCAGAGCCTCTCACACAGACTGGGGAAATTCCCCGCTCCGACTCTCAGTAACTTTGACAAGTGCACCATAGAAAGCGTTCTTTCTGGTTGTCTCACAGTTTGATCTGGGCTCCTGCTCTACGTCTGAGCTCCTGTCCCACCCGATTCAGGAACAGCTTCTTCCCAGCTGCCGTCAGACTTTGGAATGAACCGATCTTGTATGAGTTCACCGGAGTGCATTGCTACCCCCGAGCTGTGACTGGAACAGGACATTTCACACTCTCTCCTTCTCTATCAACATTATGCTCTGTTTGTTTAGTGCACAAGAAGCAATACTCTGTATGTTAATACATGTGACAATAATAAATCAAATCAAAAGACAAATCATCGGTTAAACTCCCAGCGATGAGAAAGTGACTGGAAGCTGGATCTGAATCTCCTGTTGTTCGGGGAACCAGGACACATCAACCTGCGACATTGACATGTAATCAATGACTTTATCAGCTGAGTTTTATTGTTAACCTCAAGGCCTTTGCCACATTTAGAAATTAAAAGAATTTGTGTTGCTGAAACCAGGGCTGAGCTGCTGACGGTTTCGAAGGCTCTGCTCAGACTACCTTTGGAATATTGTGACACAGGGAGGCACACACAGAACATAAGAAATAGGAGCAGGAGTAGGCCATCTAGCCCCTGGAGCCTGTCCCGCCCTTCAATAAGATCATGGCTGATCAAAAGTGGATCAGTTCCACTTTCCCACTTTCTCCCCATAACCCTTAATTCCCTTGTCTATCAGAAACCTATCTACCTGTGACTTAACCATGTTCAGCGAGGTAGCCTCCACCACTTCAACAGGCAGAGAATTCCAGAGACTCACTACCCTTTGAGAGAAGTTCCTCCTCAACTACGTTCTAAACAGCATCCCCCCCCCCCTTATTTTGAGGCTGTGCCCTCTAGTTCTGGTTTCCTTTCTAAGTGGAAAGAATCTCTCTACCTCTACCCTATCGCGCCCCTTCATTATCTTGTAGTTCTCTAAAGATGGCTCCCTCAGCCTTCTAAACTCCAATGATTACAGGCCCTACACTCAGCCCCTTCCTCCAGATCGTCTATATATATGGTAAACAGTTGAGGCCCCAGCACCAATCCCTGCAGCACTCCACTAGTCACCAACTGCCCACCAGAATAGCACCCATTTATTCCAATTCTCTTCTTGTTAGTGCAGATTGAGGATTGGTTATCTAACACTTTACTCCCAACTCTGTGCACCCTAACCTTCTGCAGCAACCTTTTGCGAGGCAGCTTATTGAACACCTTCTGGAAATCTAAAAACACCACATCCACCGGTTCCCCTCTGTCTACCGCATCTCTTATTTTCCTTCACAAAAGGGAATACGAGACAACTCTGTCCCAACTCTTTGTGTTTGGACCCTTTTAGACCTGGCCACATTGTTCAATCTGTGCAACAGATAGAACTGAACTCTAATTATAGAATTATAGAATCATGCAGTGTAGAGGAGGCCCTTCAGCCTATTGAGTCTGTACTGACACATTAGAAACTCCTGAACTCCCACCTAATCCCACTTACCAGCACTGAATGTGATGATGGGCCACGTGCTCATCCAGGTACTTTTTAAAAGGATGTGAGAGGCATCCCACCCCCACCACCCTCCCAGGCAGCACCTTCCAGACCATCACCCCCCTCTGGGTAAAACCACTCCCCCTCACATCCCTCCTGGCCCTCACCTTGAACCGTATCCCCCCCAGTGACTGACCCTTCAACTCTCACTAAGATTTATCCTGTCCTTTCCAACTGAAGCAGCACACCCTCCCCTTTATATTCCCACTCTCAGAATGTTAGTTTTGATCCCCTATTTGCCTTCTTTGTTGCTGCCCACTAGATTGTAATAGTTTCTGTAGATGAATCCCTAATCCTGCTGCTCCTCATTCCTATGGAGCCCAACTCCCTCTCCTCAACAAATCACTAACTTTTTTTGGGGTGAAAGTGGGTGATCTCAAATAGAATTCTATCGAGAATTGTTGTTCCCAATCACTTTAACAATGTCCTTCTTCAGATCCCATTCCCAGGCAGACCCCTGAGGAGCAGTATTGTACAGAGGGATCTGGGCGTACAGGTCCATGGTTTTGAAAGTGGTGACACATCTGGATAAAGGTGGTGAAGAAAGTGTACAGCATCTCACTTTCACCAGTCAGGGCAGAGTATAAAAATTGGCATGTTGCAGCTGTACAGGACTTGAGTTTGACATTTGGAATATTGTATACATTTCTGGTCACCTCACTGACCGAAGGATATGGAGGCTTTGGAGAGGGCACAGAAAAAGTTCACCAGGATGTTGCCTGGTTTGGAGGCAATTCGCTATGAGGAGAGCTTAGACAAACTTGGTTTGTTTTCCCTTGAGCATGGGGGAAGGGGAAAGGGGAAGGGGAGGGGAAAGCCTGATGGAAGTTTATAAAATGAGACCTGGATAAAAACCAAACAGACAGTTGGGAGTCTATTTCCCAGGGTCAAAATGGAGGAGGGAGGAGGGAGGAGGGAGGAGGGAGGAGGGAGGAGGGAGGAGGGAGGAGGGAGGAGGGAGGAGGGAGGAGGGAGGAGGAGGAGGAGGGAGGAGGGAGGAGGGAGGAGGGAGGAGGGAGGAGGGAGGAGGGAGGAGGGAGGAGGGAGGAGGGAGGAGGGAGGAGGGAGGAGGGAGGAGGGAGGAGGGAGGAGGGAGGAGGGAGGAGGGTTTTTTTAAAAAAAACTACACAGAGGATGGTAAGTAGCTGGAATGAGCTGCTTGTGGAGGGGGGGGGTAGCAGTGGTAGAAGCAGATACAAGAGCAATGTTTAAGAGGCATCTTGACAGATACACGATTAGGCAGTGAAGTGGGATACAGACTGTAAAAAAGGGTCTTTGTGTTGATACAGGTTTGGTGAGCCTCTTCCTGTTCTTGATGGGATTTCCAGTCACACCCAACTTCATTCATGGAATAGGCATTAGGAGAGCCCCTGTACAGATCCCCTGGGGACTGGACTAGGCCCTTCCAGCCAGTGGGTGTGCCACATGCATTAGCCCCTCCTCTCCATCCCCCACATCTTAACCAAATCCCAGCAGTGTCCCATGGCTGAATCCAATTCTCTAAAACTTCCTGTTACACTATCATGATCAGAGAGCAGTCTAGCACAGGAACAGGCCCTTTGGCCACCAAGCATGTGTTAACACATGGACACCTTTCTAAGCAAAAGAAGGTTACTGCTACATGATCCATCTATCTGTCAAGATAGACTAGAACATCAATGGATATCTGCTTCTACTGCCCCTTCTGGCTGTGCATACCAAGCACTTACCACTCAGAAAACATTTGCCTCTCATCCGCTTTCAGGCGAGGGGGAGAATGTTTAATGTTCTGGGGACCCAGGTAATTTGAATTCAGTAAACATCTGGAATTAAAGAATGTACTGGTGACCATGAAACCATTGGCAATTGTGGGAAAGACCCATCTGGTTCACTAATGTCCAACAGGGAAGGAAATCTGTCCTCACACAGCCCAGGATATGTGTGACTCCAGAGCCAGTGTGGTTGAGTCAACTCCCTCTGAACTGAGGGGCTCAGTAGTCAACTTCAAGGGCAGCTAGGGATGGGTAACAAATGCTGGCCAGCCAGTGACACCTGTGTCCATGAAGAAAGAATTCTGGTTCCTTCTGGGAAGAATCTGTCATCCTTACCTGGTCTGGCTGACATTGAAACTCCAAACCCACAGCAAGATGGTTAACAACTTCCCTCTGAAATGGTCCAGCAAACTCAGTTCAAGCACAATTAGGGATGTACCAAATCCTGGGCTTGTCAGTGACATATTCCAAGGAATAAATTAAAGTTAATTACTGAATTATGCAGAGATAACAGTTCCATGATAAATACTGGATTTTATTTCTAGACACAGTTGAAACAAGGATTCCAGAATCCCAGTCAGTTGAGGGTGAGCCTGTCAAACAGGTACTCTCCCATACCATTCTCAGGGGCTCCCAGTCTCTTCAGGTTGGTGATGTGATCTTCAAGCTTCTTGATCATCTTCACTTGTTCATCCAAGTAGTGATTCTCCAGGAAGTCAGACAGCTGGAAACAGGAAAGACAGAAGAGAAATGAGTGAGTTATTGGCAATGATCTTTCCTGGATGAGAATCTTTGGCACTGGGGAGGGTGACAGTTCTGTATCTGGGTGAAAAAGGGGCAATTCTGGCTCAATGCCCAGAGACCAAATCAATTCCATTAAACTGGGAGTGAACGAGTGCCTCAGGAACAGAGAGCTCTCAATGTCCTGGGAACCGTTCAGTAATCCAGATCTACAGTGTTTCTATTTACAGCAGAAGCTGTCTGCAGTCTGCATGAGAAACCCCCAAGGAGAGATCCCAATATCAACATCCAACTTACATGAGGGTCAGTGTTCCCAGAGGAGAGTTTGTACAGATCCAGCAGACTCTGGTTCACATCCTTCTCCATCTGCAGAGCTCTCTGCATTGCCTCCAGACCATTGTCCCACTCATCCTGCTCTGCCTTCTGGAAGGGAAAAGGCAGACATGTCATTCACAATGGAACCAAGACTAAAATAAGTAGGGATGATAACTAGAATGTTACAAAGGAACTGATATAGCCAGACTCATTATTCTATTAAAATCAAAGGGAATTATTAGGTATCCATCAAATCCAACCTTGACACCCTCCAGGATGACTCTGCCCCCGCGTTTATTCTGGAATTCCATCAGTTTCTCAGCGTGTTCCCGTTCATCGTGTGAGTGCTCCTTGAAGAACTCAGCAAAGTGACTCAGGGCAACATCATCCCGGTCAAAGTAACAGGACTGCAGGGAGAGAGAGTCAGATCAAAGATTATCCAGGGGCCACTTGGAATTTAGAACAAGCACCACAGGTCATTTCCTTACTCAAATGGAGTCAGTTAGTTTCAAACATCAGCCCATGTTTAATGTAACAGTGGGACATCCTTTCCTTCTCCCCCACCGTGGGGATTTCACATCATTGCTCATCTCCAAACTCTGGCCTGGGCCTCAGGATCTCCCTCTGACTGGATCCTGAACTTCCTAACCCACAGACCAGAGTCAGTAACTCCCTCATCGTCATCCTCAACACCAGTGCCCCACAAGGCTGTGTTCTCAGCCTCTTCCTATACTCCTTATACACCAAGGGTTGTGGCCAAATTCCCCTCCAATTCGACTTAAGTTTGCTGATGACACCACTGTAGTGGGTCAGATCTCAAACAATGATGAGACGGATTATTGGAACGAGGGAGAATCTGGTGAGGAAACAATAATCTCACCCTTGATGACGATCTGTTGTTTTGGTCACAACTTCCTGAAGTGGAAAGGAGAACATGCCCCTGTCCACATCAATGGGGATGAAGTAGAAAGGGTCAAGAGCTTCAAGTTTTGAAGGTGTTCAGATCACCAGCTATCTGGTCTTCCCCCCTCCACACTAACACTATAGTTAAGAAACCCACCAACACCTCTTTCTCAGGACTGGAGAAATTTGGCATGTCAGCTCCAACTCACCAACTTTTACAGATGCCCCATAGAAAGCATTCTTTCTGGTTGTATCACAGCTTGGTATGGGCTCCTGCTCTGCCCAAGACCGCAAGGAACTACAAAGGGTTGTGAACGTAGCCCAATCCATCACACAAACCAGCCTGCCATCTATTGACGGTCTACACTTCCTGCTGCCTTGGCAAAGCAGCCAGCAGCATTAAAGACCACAAACCCCAGGCACTCTTCCAGAGAGATATCAAAGTCTGAAGTCACATACCAACCAATTAAAGAACAGCTTATTCCCTGCTGCTGTCAGACTTACTTTGCATCAAGTTGATCTTTCTTTACAACCTAGCTATGACTAACACTACATTCTGCACTCTGCCTTCTCTATGAAGAGTATTTTCATTTGTATAGCAAAGAACAAAATACATTTCATTGTTTATGAATGTGACACTAATAAATCAAATTAAGTAGAAAAACTTCAACCCAGTTTATTGTTGCTGGGATGATTTAGCCTGGGGGAAAGGTCAGTACAACAGGATTTACCCATTTCAAATGGCAGAGGGAGGAGAACATTCACATGGTCACCCAATTAGATTACTCCATCCAAGTGGGATAATTGGATTAGATCCATACAGCTCATGAACCCTCCAAGGGGATAGATTCAGGCCTGCCTAGTCCACTCCACACATTTAAACTCTCCCTTAAAAAATGTATCTTCTGTTAGAAACTTCACAGAGCCTGTTTCAGGTGGAAACTCTTCAGAATCAGGTCAAGTTATTCCAGACAGGGAGCAGTCTGCTAACAAGATCCTGTCCCTCAGTAACATTTATCACCAACAACTATCATTTAAAGCCCAATTCATTGGTAAAGATATTGCACCTGCTCAGAGCACAACCAGACCATTATTTTAAATTTAAACCCCAATCATCACAAAGCCTCACCATGGAGAGGTAAACACAGGAGGAATAGAGCTCCAGGCTGATCTGCTTATTCACAGCATCCTCACAGTCCCTGTGAGAGTTCTCACACACTTGGGAAGCCATCCTGACTCTGAGACAAATACAAGTGGGACCAACTCACCTTAAATCCCCAGACTCACATCCCAACTGATCCCGCACCATTCCCAGTAACCAATCAGAATGACAAACTCATTAGAGGGAACCAATCAGGAATGGGATGATCATTTGGACCAGGAAGCAACCTGATTGGATCAGACAAGTGCAAAACTGCAGCTCATGGGAAGTGAAACTGACCAATCATGTTCTTGGGTTGAAGTGGAAGGAACTTCCTGCGGAGCTGCCAGTCCCGATGGAATCAGTAATTTCTCATTCCAGGACAGCTGAGGTTGATGGGGTTGGGGTGAGGCCTGGGGGAGTGGACTCACTCTGACTGTCTACTTCTCTTTCACAATCTTGTGGATCCCTGGGTCACCTCTACAGAGGGCGTGTATGGCAGGTACCCACCAAAATACCTGGTGCCCGTCTGTGGGCAGTCAGCACCGAGGGTATAGACTGTCTTCCAGGTTCATTCACAAGGTCCTGCTTTAGTCGGGAAAGGACCTTTTTGATCTACTTTACCTTCACGTTGGCGTCATTTTTTGATTGATTGATGGAAGGTGGGTGTGATTGGCTGGGCCGGCATTTATTGCCCTTCCCCAGTTGCCCTTGCACTGATTGGCTCAGCCATTTCACAGGGCACCTGAGAGCCAACCACATTGCTGTGATTCTGAGTCACATGGAGGCCAGACCGGGTAAGGGAGGCAGATTTCCTTCCCTAAAGGACATTCCTGAACCAGGTGGGTTTTTCCCACAATGATCTCAAGGTCATCAGTTTGAATATTCTTTACTGAATTCATATTCCATCATCTGCAGTGGTGGGATTCGAATCCGGGTCCTGCACAGACTCCGGAAGCACAGAGATAGTAATGGGCTGGAACTTTTATTGCCCATGCTGGTTTGACCCGACAAGGATATTATTAAACTAGAAAGAGTGCAGAAAAGATTTACTAGGATGTTACCGGGACTTGATGGATTGAGTTATAAGGAGAGGCTGAATAGACTGGGACTTTTTTCTCTGGAGTGTAGGAGGCTGAGGGGTGATCTTATAGAGGTCTATAAAATAATGAGGGGCACAGATCAGCTAGATAGTCAGTATCTTTTCCCCAAAGGTAGGGGAGTCTAAAACTAGAGGTCATAGGTTTATGGTGAGAGGGGAGAGATACAAAAGGGTCCAGAGGGATAATTTCTTCACACAGAGGGTGGTGAGTGTCTGGAACAAGCTGTCAGAGGCAGTAGTAGAGACGGGTACAATTTTGTCTTCTAAAAAGTACTTAGACAGCTGGTTGGATAAGATGGGTATAGAGGGATAGGGGCCAAATGCAGGCTATATGGACTAGTTTAGTGGTTAAAAAAGGGCAACATGGACAAGGTGGGCCACAGGGCCTGTTTCCATGCTTAAACCTCAATGCCTTGATGACACCATTGCTTTCGTAGGGTCTGATGTTGAGGGAGCTCAGTGTAACTCCCTCCTGACTTTATATCACTATGCTACTACCTCTAAAGTTCAGTAATCCAGATTGTTCTGTGGAAGGAGCCTTGGTAAGTTGCTGCAGTGCATCTTATAGACGGTGCACACTGCTGCCAATGTGTGCCTGTGGTCACAGAGTGACAGG
Source organism: Carcharhinus amblyrhynchos (assembly GCF_965287045.1). NCBI lineage: Eukaryota > Metazoa > Chordata > Chondrichthyes > Carcharhiniformes > Carcharhinidae > Carcharhinus > Carcharhinus amblyrhynchos. Next base: position 566,927 of record NW_027649843.1, on the reverse strand, counting down.
GTTGGATTTGACAGCCGCGCTTGAGGAAATTCCCACCCGAGGTTATTACTGTTCCTCCCCCCCCTCCACCACCCACTCCGATTCCGTGGGCGGTAGAATTCTGGAGATAGCGTCGCACTGTGTACAAAAGGCCCATCGGGCTTTCCTCTCCAGGCTGTGTAGACTTAAACTAAATACAAAGACTCAAAATGCAGTGTAGTGATTTTGAAGATGAGACTTTATTTAAACAAACGATCCAATGGCAGAATGATACGAGGAAGCCCCACACTCAAGCTGTAGAATCCGGGCAGCCGAAAATCAGTCCTTAGAACAATGTCCCCATGAATTCAAAATTCCCCAAATCATATTGCCTTTCTCATGATCCAGTAAACATTCATACAAATCAGGGAAGTGAAGGGATAGGACCTATAAAAGGTGAAGGGGGAAAAGTCTGTGTAGAACCAGAAGAAATAGCAGAGGTGCTTAATGAGTACTTTGCCTCAGTATTCACAGTGGAAAGTGACCTGGGAGGTTTGCGGTGGACTGAAAAGATTGAGTTTGTGGATATTAAGAAAGAGGATGTGTTGGAACTTTTAAATTCTATCAAGATAGATAAGTCGCTGGGACCGGATGGGATGTACCCCAGGTTACTGTGGGAGGTGAGGGAGGTGATTGCAGAGCCCCTGGCGATGATCTTTGCGTCGTCGATGGAGACGGGAGAGGTTCCGGGAGATTGGAGGATTGCGGATGTGGTTCCTATTTTCAAGAAAGGGAACAGGGATAGCCCGGGAAATTACCGACCGGTGAGTCTGACCTCAGTGGTTGGTAAGTTGATGGAGAGGATTCTGAGGGACAAGATTTATGAACATTTAGAGAAGGTTAGAATGATCAGAAATAGTCAGCATGGTTTTGTCAAGGGCAGGTCGTGCCTCATGAGCCTGGCTGAGTTCTTTGAAAATGTGACTGAACACATTGACGAAGGAAGTGCCGTGGACGTGGTGTACATGGACTTCAGCAAGGCGTTTGATAAGGTCCCCCATGCAAGACTTCTTGAGAAGGTGAGAGGGCATGGGATCCAAGGGCCTTTGGCCTTGTGGATCCAGAACTGGCTTGCCTGCAGAAGGCAGAGAGTGGTTGTGGATGGGTCTTTTTCTGCATGGAGGTCAGTCACCAGTGGAGTGCCCCAGGGATCTGTTCTAGGACCCTTGCTGTTTGTCATTTTCATAAATGACCTGGATGAGGAAGTGGAGGGATGGGTTAGTAAGTTCGCCAATGACACGAAGGTCGGTGGTGTTGTGGATAGTCTGGAGGGATATTAGAATTTGCAGCGAGACATAGGTAGGATGCAAGACACACCGATACACACACACACACACACACACACACACACACTGACACACATACACACACTGATACAAACACACAGATACACACACACATACACAGCCACACAGATGCGTGCACACACACACGGATACATACATACAGATACACACACTGATAGACACATGCACATTCATATATACACACACAGATATGCACTGATATACACACAGACAATGATATAAACACATGCACACTGATATACCCACAGATACACATTGATATACATATACACATGGCTGTACACTCACACTAATATAAACATGTACACTGATATACACACCCAGATACACTGATATACACACCCAGATACATTGATATACACACCCAGATACATTGATATACACACCCAGATACACTGATATACACACCCAGATACACTGATATACACACCCAGATACATTGATATACACACCCAGATACATTGATATACACACCCAGATACACTGATATACACACCCAGATACATTGATATTACACACCCAGATACACTGATATACACACCCAGATACACTGATATACACACCCAGATACATTGATATACACACCCAGATACACTGATATACACACCCAGATACACTGATATACACACCCAGATACACTGATATACACACCCAGATACATTGATATACACACCCAGATACATTGATATACACACCCAGATACACTGATATACACACCCAGATACATTGATATACACACCCAGATACACTGATATACACACCCAGATACACTGATATACACACCCAGATACATTGATATACACACCCAGATACACTGATATACACACCCAGATACATTGATATACACACGCAGATACACTGATATACACACCCAGATACACTGATATACACACCCAGATACATTGATATACACACCCAGATACACTGATATACACACCCAGATACACTGATATACACACGCAGATACATTGATATACACACCCAGATACATTGATATACACACCCAGATACACACTGATTGACACACAAAGACTGATACACAACAATATGCACAGACATTGACACACATTCTGCTACACACAGATACACACTGAAATACACACACAGATAGAGATACACACACTGAAATATACACATTGACAGACTCACACATTGACATAAATATACACTGAGATACACACACGCACACACACACACACCAGCTTCCTGATTGGTTGAAGCACGTGTCGCTCAGCAAATTGAGCTCCCTGATTTGTTCTGGGGGTGGGGCATTAGCTGCTGGTGTCCTGATTCGCTGACACGACTGTCAGTCAGAATGACCAGCCTCTGATTGACTGACAGCTGATGAGGCAAAGTGTGGAGACCAGTCATTGGTGGACTTGGTTGTCAGGAAGCGAGCAGCATTTCTGATTGGCCGATTGGGGCAGTAGTCAGTCTAGGCTCTGATTGTCGGAGGCCATCAGTTAGCAACCCAGTCTTTGATTGAAGGAGGCAGTCATTCAGCAATCCAGTCTCCGATTGGCTGAGGCAGTCAGTTAGTGATCCTGCTCTATGATTGGCTGTCAGTCAGTTTTGTTTCTTCATTAATTGAAAAATTGACGTAACCGGATATTTCACCGCAATTCGGATCTGCTCCCTTAATTTGGATTGAGTCACCACGTAAATAAATGTGTTTGTGCAGCAATTTATATCCTGCAGCATAAATCCGACTTCTTGAAATGTATATTCAGGAAGAGTGAGGCGAACTAGTCCTGTCAAATAGATAAAACATATAACGGACACCGACCAGAGAAGAATGAAAGCTCCAGATATGCTGAAGAGTAAAATCATTGACTTCCTCCTGCTCTCCATCTCAGGGTCTTTGTGATTCTCTCCCCGACTCTGAGCCTTCAGTCCTTTCCGGACTCGACTGGCCACTAAAATATGACTGACTGTCAGAGCGTTAATCAACAGAATTAAACCAAATGGGAGCAATGGTGTTAAAATCCGATCCAACCAGGAAAATCCAATCCACCCGGGATCAGTCCAGTAGCTTGCCTTTGTCCGACAGCCCCACTGGACACTGTTGAATACCCACCGAGGTTTGTATGTGAAGTACCAGGGGATGTTTTTCACAAAGAGTAGGATGCCGGTTGTTGCCAGAACCACAATCACAGTTTTCCCGGTGCAATATTTAGTTTTCAATTTCTGGCAGCCAATGGCTACAAATCGATCGAAGGAGAAAGTGACAGTGAACCAGACAGAACAGTCTCTAGCTGCGCACTGCAGGACAGTGTGAACACGACACACAGAGGTGAGCCACAGGAAATTCAGGGGGAAATAATAACCATTTATATTTTTGAGAATGGGTTGACTGATGATGAACAGTAGATCGGCCGCTGCCATGGCCACCAGGTAGCGAGTGGTGCAGGTGGAGAGGCCACACTTTCCCCGAATCAGGATCACAATTCCCAGTAAATTAGCTGTCAGAGAGAAACGAGAGCCGAGAAATTAGTGAGTAAACATTCTCCATGTGTGAACCAACTGTAAGGAGAGGATTTCAGCATCAATCCAATAGACAGGGGTTCCTGGGGTGGTGGTGTTGTTGGAGGAATTGTGTTAGAGATTAACATTACAGATTGGAAAGTAGCCAATATAACACTGCTGGTTAATTACGGACTGGGGAACAGGAAGCTCTGAATTATACATCTCTCACTTTGATGGAGAAAATCTGCAAATTCTGATCATTCAAAAATTTCAGAGAGATTGGATTTCTCATCTGATGTGTTTTACAGGATTAATTCAAACTGGATGGGGTACACCAGAGATTGGCAGTAAAACCTGCAATCCCTTCCTGCACCAACGATCAGACTGAACACTTCCCTTCAATTTCCCAGGCCAAAGATGTGCGGGTTAGGTTGATTGGCTGTGCTGAGAAATTGCCCCTTGGTGTCCGGGGATGTGTAGGTTAGAGGGATTAGTGGGTATAATATGGGGGTAGGGCCTGGGTGGGATTGTGTTCGGTACAGACTCGATGGGCTGAAGGGTCTCTCTCTGCACTGTAGGGTTCGATGATTCTATAATATATAATCAGACTCTCCTGTTTCTATGATTTCTATGGACAGCTGGTGGAACTGGATGTCAGATCAGGATTTTTCTATTTAATCTCCCCTCTCCAAATTCCCTCCCCATTCTCACTCTTAGCTGCAGTTTTTTTTCCACTTCTAATTTTCAGATCATATTCTGCCTATCTCTTTTTCATTTCTCCTCTCCCTCTCTCTACGCTTGTTTCTCTATATCTTGCTAGACTCTTCTCTCGGACCAGCTTTATTTCCCTCTATCAGGATTTCTCTCTCATCCAGGGCCTTTCCATTCTTCACTCTCACTCTATTCCCCTCCCCCACACCTCATCTCTCTCTCTCGATCTCCAATAGATCTCTTTCTCTCCTAATGTTTCTCCCCATATCTCTCTATCTCTACCCGCTATCAGTCTCCCTATCTCTCCCCATTTCTGTTCACTTTCCTCCAGAATCTCTCCATCTCTCTTTCCAGCTTTCTTTGTGGGGTTTTTAAGCACAGCATGATCCCATAGACAGCGCTGTGACCATATCCAGAGAGGACAAGGTGGGGGGGTGTGAGGGTGTGGAGACATTTCATTCTGCAGCCTCGCTCCTGGTGTAATCCTCCACCCAGCCGCTGAGTGCCCTGTCAATCCTGAGTTTGGATACATATCCCCTCAGTGACAGAAAGAGATAAAACCTCTCTCTTTAAACTAGAAACAAGCTGTCTCCTTCATCTGGGAGACTTTTTGAAATGAGCCTCCCAGTAGTTAATAATTAATAAAATAATCAATGGATTTATTGCTCTATTGATTGATTTCTGTAAATAAGAAATCTCAGTGACTCTGACTGAGATTATTCGCCAGAGACAAGGAGCTGGGCACTGACCCCTAACTGGAGATCTCCAGGTAATGTGGTTCTTCCCATTCCCTCACAGCAATATGATTTGGCAATGCCGTTCAGAATGATTGCAATGCTCCTTTCAACACAGTGCACACCAGAGAAAGGAACAGAACCGAGATATGGACAGAGAGAAGAAGGTAGAAGGAGGGATGGAGTAAGAGGAGGTGGATGTGGGACCTGGACCGAGGGAAGAACATCCATCTTTACAATGAGTGAGAGCGATAGTGGCAGGAGGAAAAAGAGGAGGGTTTGAACAGAGAGGGAGCCCGAGGGGACTGGAAGGTCGAAGCAGAGGTGGTGATGGAGGGAGAGTATCTGAGAAAGAGAGACAGGATGTGTGGGTCTCCAGTGTGTAGTCACTAACTGCAGCTCCACTCAAACCCTATCAGGGAGTCTGACTTGTGGAGAAACATGCCGGGAGTCCTGAAGGAATCAGCAGCCCCTTCCCAAAGTGACAGAGGGAGTTGAGCAGCTTGGAGAGACTGAGGGGGGACAGGGGGTGGACACGGTGCAGCAGGGTTAACGTCTGAATTCAGCTTTAGAAGATTCTCTTTGTGGATCTCTCTCTTTCTCCATTTCAATGTCTGTCTGATTGGAAAAATAGATGGAAGGAAAGTGTGAGAGAGAATGAAGAGAACCAGAAATGAGAGGTATAGAATAATACAGTGCAGAAGAGGCCCTTCAGCCCATCGAGTCCACGCTAACACATCAGAACTCCCACCTAACCCCACCTGCCAGCACTTGGCCCATAGCCCGGACTGTAATGATGTGGGATGGAAGTTTGTACGTTAAAACAAGAAACACACACACAGATACACACACACACACACAGACACAGATACACACACACACACAGATACACACACACAGACACAGATACACACACACACAGACACAGATACACACACACACACACACAGACACAGATACACACACACACACAGACACAGATACACACACACACAGATACACACACACAGACACAGATACACACACACAGCACACACACAGACACAGATACACACACACACACACACAGACACAGATACACACACACACACACAGACACAGATACACACACACACAGATACACACACACAGACACAGATACACACACACAGCACACACACAGACACAGATACACACACACACACACACACACACAGATACAGACACACACACAGATACAGATACACACACACAGGTACAGACACACACAGACACAGATACAGACACACACATACAGACACATACACACACATACACACACACACACAGACACAAAGACACACACAGACACAGATACACACAGACACAGATACAGACACACACACACAGATACAGACACACACAGACACACAGACACAGATATAGACACACACACATGCAGACAGACATACACAGATACAGACACACAGACACAGATACAGACACACACAGACACACAGATACAGACACACAGATACAGACACACACAGACACACAGATACAGACACACACAGACACACAGATACAGACACACAGATACAGACACACACACAGACACAGATACAGACACACACATGCAGACAGACACAGATGGACACACACACACACACAACAATCATAAACTTTGAACTGAATTTTGAAACTGCCTCTGAGCTTTGGATCTTCCTGTGCAGAAGTTACATCAAAATCTGTAAATTAGCAACAGTGAGGTCAGATTAAACATTAATGTCATCGCTGTAAATAATTCCTGATGCTTTTGGAATGAAATTTCTTAAACTTGAAACGGATATAATTGTGGGATAAAAAATGTGTCTGACACAGAGAGATAAATGTGAGGGTGGAATGAAATGCAGAGGTTTCTATTTGAATACAGTTTGCTGTGGCGGTGATTGTCGGAGCTCTCGCTTTATGTCTGTTGTTGTGAAGCTGAGTTTGTGAAGTGTGGTCCCTTTAAAAGTTGATTTTGTGTCACTTTGAAGTGGGATCATGTCAATGCTTGAAGGGTTAAAATGCAGGTGCAGACAGGGTACACAGACTGCAACATTTATAGCAAAGACCAAGCAGGAATGTCACCTTAGTATCAGGCTTTGCAGGTTTTGAGCTCAGCCTATCAGTTTAAAGAATACACTCAGCTATCAAATATAAATTTGTTGCTGTTAACAAGATCAGATCAATCCTGGTGCAGGTAAATTCATAGGTCATCACAGTTATAAAAGCAAACAACTGCCTGCCCACAGTTCAACTGCAGGGCTGCTACCTTTCAAAGCCTAGAAAGGAAAAGAGAAGCTCTCTCTGTCTATGAATATCACTTAATAGACCTCTCCATCTATCTATCTAAATCAGAACAAACTCACAGGCAGCAGAATAGAAAGACAACAAGGGCTTTGTCCTCAGATAGTGACCACATCTCTGTACAGAAAAGCTCCAGGTGTGTCCTTATCAATGCTCTACACAATTGCAGGAAACCATCCCTATTCCCGTATAGGAATCCTCTCACTGTGAAAGCCAACAGGCCGTTTGGTTTCATTACTGCTGTGCCTGCCTGGTTACTGGCAGTGATTGGTGCACCGAAGACCAAAGTTTTGCTGAGTATCCGCCTCTCTCAATTTACATCTATTCAAGTAATAAATTGTCTTCCTAATATTCCTACCAAAGTAGATATCCTCACAGTGATCCACATTAAACTGCCATCCGTATAACCACACAATCAGCCAACCCAAATCACACTGAATATTCTCTGCATCCTCCTCACAACTCACCTTCCCACCCAACTTTGTATCATCTGAAAATTTGGTGATGATGCATTCAGTTCCCCCTTCTGGAAGAATAAATAAACCACATCCACTGGTTCAACACTACTGGTTCCATCCTCAATCAATTCCAAGATATTCCAATCATGATATCCTTTTTTTTGGAGATCCATGTTGACTTTGTCTGATAATGCCATTGCTTTCCAAATGCTGAGTTATGAAATCCTTGAAACTGTGCTCTTGAAACCTCCCCGACGTTAGGCTCACTGGGCTGTAGTTCCCTGGTTTCTCTGTTCCTCCCTGTCTGAACAGGAGGTTCCTTTAGCTACTCTCCAATCTGTAGGAAGCAGTGCAGAGATAAAAAACTTTTGGAAAATAGCAACAACTGGATCTATTTTTCCCAGGACCAATTCCTGAAGTGCTCTGGGATGAAGATTATCCGGACCTGCAGCTTTATCCGCCTTCATTCCCATCAATTCCCCCCAAGCTATTTCTGTACTAATGCAAATTTCCTTCAGCACCTCATTAAAACTTACTTCCTTTCAGAACCTCTGGTTCTTTATTCATGTTTTCCTTTGTGAAGATCAAAGCAAATTTCTCAGCAATTATTTTGTTCCCCGTTATGGGATCTCCCATTTCTGATTGCAAAGTTCCTATTTTTGTGAGTCTTTTTCTCTCTACCTGCCGATAGACACCTTTTTTTAACGGACATTTGTTTAGTTCCCCACTTGCCAACTTTCATGATCTATTTTTACTTTCTTGATCAATCCCTCGGTCATCCTTTGCTGAATTTGGGAAAAGAACCTCACTCACATCCTCCCAGAAGGTTGGATTTATAAACAGTGACAGTGTAAGTGACGGTGAAACTGTGTTGTTGAGCTTTACGCTTTCATCATTTCCCATCTGTGTTTTTGCTTTCTTTCTGGTTACTAAGACATTGCAGGGCACGTGTTGGTTCTTGCTGTACAGGACGTCCAGCAGGATTTCTCAAATAACCCACAATCATTTCTTTTCCTCAGAAATTCTCTCCCCTTCCTGCTGCTGACCTTAAACTATATACCGTGTATATTGACCGCTCTGCTAACGGGGAATAGTTTCTTAGAACATAGAACACTACAGCACAAACAGGCCCTTCGGCCCACGAGTTGCGCCGATCACGTCAACACCTACCAATCTATAGACCTACCTATAACCCCCAATCCCATTAAACCCCATATACTCATCCAGAAGTCTTTTAAAAGACCCCAGCGAGTTCGCCTCCACCACCACTGACGGCAGCCGATTCCATTCACTCACCACCCTCTGAGTGAAAAACTTACCCCTAACATCACTTCTGAACTTCCCTCCTTGCACCTTAAATCTGTGTCCTCTCGTAGCGACCATTTCAACCCGGGGAAATAGCCTCTGAGAATCCACCCTATCTATTCCTCTCAACATTTTATAAACCTCTATCAGGTCGCCTCTCAGCCTTCGTCTCTCCAGGGAAAAGAGTCCCAGCTCCCTCAACCTAACTTCATCAGGCATGCCTCCCAGTCCAGGCAACATCCTTGTAAATCTCCTCTGCACCCTCTCAATAGCTTCTACATCTTTCCTATAGTGAGGCGACCAGAACTGCGCACAGTACTCCAAATGAGGCCTGACAAGGGTCTTATAAAGTTGCAGCATTACCTCCCGACTCCTAAACTCAATCCCTCGATTAATGAAGGCCAGTACACCATACGCCTTCTTGACCACATCCTCCACCTGCGAGGCCGATTTAAGAGTCCTGTGGACCCGGACCCCAAAGTCCTTCTGCTCCTCAACACTGTTCAGACTCCTGCCCTTGATAGTGTACTCGTTCATCCCGTTGGTTCTGCCAAAATGGACGACTACACATTTATCTGCGTTGAAGTCCATCTGCCACTTCTCCGCCCAGTCCTGCATCCTATTTATGTCCTGCTGCAACTTTTGACATCCTTCCAGACCATCCACAACACCACCGACCTTCGTGTCATCAGCGAACTTACTTACCCATCCCTCCACTTCCTCATCCAGGTCATTTATGAAAATGACAAACAGCAAGGGTCCTAGAACAGATCCCTGGGGCACTCCACTGGTGTCTGACCTCCATTCAGAAAAAGACCCATCCACATCCACTCTCTGCCTTCTGCAGGCAAGCCAGTTCTGGATCCACAAGGCCAAAGGCCCTTGGATCCCATGCCCTCTCACCTTCTCAAGAAGTCTTGCATGGGGGACCTTATCAAACGCCTTGCTGAAGTCCATGTACACCACGTCCACGGCACTTCCTTCGTCAATGTGTTCAGTCACATTTTCGAAGAACTCAACTAGGCTCGTAAGGCACGACCTGCCCTTGACAAATCCATGCTGACTATTCCTGATCATGTCAAACCTCTCCAAATGCTTGTAAATCTTGTCCCTCAGAAGCCTCTCCATCAGCTTACCAACCACTGAGGTCAGACTCACCGGTCGGTAATTTCCCGGGCTATCTCTGTTCCCTTTCTTGAAAATAGGGACTACATCCGCAATCCTCCAATCTTCCGGAACCTCTCCCGTCTCCATTGACGACGCAAAGATCATCGCCGGGGCTCTGCAATCTCTTCCCTCGCCTCCCACAGTATCCTGGGGTACATCCCATCTGGTCCCAGCGACTTATCTATCTTGATAGAATTCAAAAGTTCTAACACATCCTCTTTCTTAATATCCACAAACTCAATCTTTTCCATCTGCTGCAAATCCATAGCAAAATCTCCCAGATCAGTTTCCACCGTGAATACTGAGGCAAAGTACTCATTAAGCACCTCTGCCATTTCTTCTGGTTCCACACAGACCTTTCCCCCTTCACCTTTTATAGGTTCTATCCCTTCTCTTCTTATCCTTTTACCTTTCACATATTTATAGAAGGCCTTGGGATTCTCCTTAATCTTACCCGCCAAGGCCTTCTCATGACCCCTTCTGGCTCTCCTAATTTCCCTTTTAAGCTCCTTTCTACAGTCCTTATACTCCTCAAGATCCTTAACCTCTCCTAGTTCCCTGAACCTTTTATACACCTTCCTTTTCCTCCTGAATAGGTTCACCACAGCCTTCGTGCACCACGGTTCCCGCGACCTACCAAAACCCCCTTGTCTCATTGGAACGTTGTCATTCAGAGCTCCAGACAAACATTCCTTGAATATCTGCCACCTTCCTTCGGTACTTTTCCCTAAGAACGCCTCCTTCCAGTTTATTTGTCCAAGTAACTTCCTGACTTCTTCGTATCTCCCCTTACTCCAGACAAACACCTTCCTAGCCTGCCTGATCCTATCTCGTTCCAACACAATTGTGAAGGAGATAGAATTATGGTCACCATTCCCAAGATGCTCTCCCACCGAGAGATCCATCACCTGCCCTGGTTCATTCGCCAGTACCAGGTCAAGTACAGCCTCTCCCCTCGTAGGCTTATCCACGTACTGTGTCAGGAAACCTTCCTGAACACACCTAACAAACTCCTCCCCATCTATACCCCTTACCCTAGGGATATTCCAGTTGATGTTTGGGAAATTGAAGTCTCCCATCACGACAACTCTGTTATTACTACATCTCTCCAGAATCTGTTTCCCTATCTGCACCTCAACTTCCCTGTCACTATTGGGCGGCCTATAGAAAACACCCAGCAAAGTTATCGACCCTTTGCTGTTCCTAACTTCCACCCACAGAGACTCTGTAGATAGTCCCTCCACGGCATCCTCCTTCTCTGCAGCCATGACACTGTCCCTGATCAACAGTGCCACTCCACCACCTCTTCTGCCACCCTCCCTGTCCTTCCTGAAGCATCTGAAACCTGGCACCTGAAGTACCCAGTCCTGTCCCTGAGACATCCAAGTCACCGTAATGGCCACCACATCACATTCCCAAGCAGCAATCCACGCCCTAAGCTCATCTACCTTATTCACTACACTCCTGGCGTTAAAATAGATACACTTCAGCCCCTCAGCCTGGGCATTTCCCTTCTCCACCCCCTGTCTAACCTCCCTCTCATACTGCCTGCAGTCCTCCCCTACCTGGGAGCTAACCTCCTCCGTCCCAGTTTCCCCATCACAACTCCCTCCCCCATCCTTTCTAGTTTAAAGTCCCCCCGGTAGCCTTAGCCAGTCTTCCTGCCAAGACATTAGTCCCCCTGGTATTTAAGTGCCACCCGTCCTTACTGTACAGGTCCCACCTACCCCTAAAGTCTCCGTAATGGTCACCACAATCTTCCTAACAATCCTATCGAAATGTCCCTCTCAATTCTGTACAGCTCAATGATGTCCAATCTCCACCTTCACTGTTCTATGGAAATCAGCGCCAGCCTATCCAGCCTGTCCTCACTGCTGAAACACTGTGTAAGATCCTGGTCAATGTCCTTTGTGTTTCTCCCAGAGCAATCACAGCCTCCTTCTCGTGAGGCCACCACAACTCCTCACAGTTCCTTAGCTGAGGCCAAACGAGCATTGTACACAGTTTCCTGCTCCCACCTCCTAAACCTCAGCTAATAAACCATCGTGTCTGCCTTCTTCACCATCTGATCATCAATAGTTACCACTGGACTGGAAAACAACAGAAGGCTTATGTTGCTCTTGTGCTTAAACAGAATATAAATAAAAGAATCCGAAGAACCATCGTCCAGTCACAATCCCAACCGCATGAAGGAAAATCCATGAACTGACTGCGACAGAGTGAAACGGGGTGTGATAAAGAACAGTCAGGACACATTCCAAAATTCAGATCATTCTTGACAGACTCCATTGAGATATTTTAGCAATTATCAGAATAAAAAGAGGAGATTAATATGATGGATGTCAGACACTTTGTGATGCCTTCAGGAAGTTAAAACGGAGTCAGAGGACAAACAGAAGAATGGACAATAAACTGGCTGTAAAGAGCAAACACAGGAAGTGCCAGTTAAAGGGAGTTTGTCTGATTGCTGGATGGTAGGATGTGGTTTTCCACAAGGATCAGCGCTGGGATCACTGTCCTTCACCTTTTACACCAGGAACATGGAATTCAGAAGCAAAATGTACTAACCGATCAAAACTGAGAATGTGAATGAACAGAAGAATATAACCCAACTCAATAAGACATTAATAATAAATTATAAACCAGCAAATTGGGTATTGGAATTGGAAATTAATTTCACCACAGTGTCAGTTTCTACATTCTGATCAGAACAATACGTTTCCCAATCACTCGATAGAATTCAATATCTGAGAGCTTTCCAGGAGTTCAGGTGATCAGATTCACAAATCACTTAAATAAGCAACACAGATTAGACAGAACCGTAACAATCCGGGGAAACACTGGAGTTTGTTTGGAAATTAGAAATGTGAACAAATCACAACACTTTTCAAATACAAATTTGAGAATTAGGAATCATAGGTTGGACTAGGAGATTACAGGGATTGGGAACGTCCGAAATGTGGAGTTTTTTCAAGGAGCAGCTACTGCGAGTCTGTGATAGGTATGTCCCTGTCAGGCAAGGAGGAATTGGTAGGGCTAGGGAACCGTGGTGCACCAAAAAAGTTGATTCGTTGGTTAAAAAGAAAAAGGAGGCTTATGTTCGGATGAGACGTGAGCACTCGGATAGTGCACTAGAGAGCTTTAGATTGGCTAGGAGGGAGTTGAAGAGCGAGCTAAGAAGGGCTAAAAGAGGACATGAGAAGACTTTGGCTGATAGGGTTAAGGAGAATCCTAAGGCATTCTATAGGTATGTCAAGAACAGAAGGTTGGTTAGGGCAAGGTTAGGGCCAGTTATAGACGGCAGAGGGAAGTTATGTGTGGAACCGGAGGAGATTGGAGAAGCATTGAACCAATATTTCTCTTTGGTGTTCACGCAGGGGGACATGGATATAGCTGAGGAGGACACTGGGTTGCAGGGGAGTAGAATTGACAGTGTTACAGTTGATAAGGAGGATGTGCTGGATATTCTGGAGGGTCTGAAAATAGATAAGTCCCCTGGTCCGGATGGGATTTACCCCAGGATTCTCTGGGAGGCAAGAGAAGTGATTGCAGAGCCTCTGGCTCTGATCTTCAGGTCGTCGTTGGCCTCTGGTACAGTACCAGATGATTGGAGGTTAGCGAATGTTGTCCCATTGTTTAAGAAGGGGAACAGAGACTTCCCCGGGAATTATAGACCGGTGAGTCTCACTTCTGTTGTGGGCAAGGTTTTGGAAAAAATTATTAGGGATAGGATTTATAGTTATTTGGAGAGTAATGAATTGATTGGAGATAGTCAGCATGGTTTTGTGGCGGGTAGGTCGTGCCTTACTAACCTTATTGAGTTTTTTGAGAAAGTGACCAAAGAGGTGGATGGGGGTAAGGCAGTGGACGTGGTGTATATGGATTTTAGTAAGGCGTTTGATAAGGTTCACCATGGTAGGCTTCTGCACAAAATGCAGATGTATGGGATTGGGGGTGATCTAGGGAACTGGATCAGGAATTGGCTAGCGGATAGGAGACAGAGGGTGGTGGTTGATGGTAAATATTCATCATGGAGTTCGGTTACAAGTGGTGTGCCTCAGGGATCTGTGTTGGGGCCACTGCTGTTTGTGATTTTTATTAATGATCTGGATGAGGGTATAGTTGGGTGGATCAGTAAATTTGCTGATGACACCAAAGTCAGAGGTGTGGTAGATAGTGAGGAAGGGTGTCATAGTTTGCAGGAAGACTTAGACAGGTTGCAGAGCTGGGCCGAGAGGTGGCGGATGGAGTTTAATGCAGAGAAATGTGAGGTAATTCACTTTGGTAGGAATAACAGATGTGTTGAGTATAGGGCTAACGGGAAGACTTTGAATAGTGTGGAGGAGCAGAGGGATCTAGGTGTATGTGTACATAGATCCCTGAAAGTTGGGAATCAAGTAGATAAGGTTGTTAAGAAGGCATACAGTGTCTTGGCGTTTATTGGTAGGGGGATTGAATTTAGGAGTCGTAGCGTTATGTTGCAACTGTACACAACTCTGGTGCGGCCGCACTTGGAGTACTGTGTGCAGTTCTGGTCCCCACATTACAGGAAGGATGTGGAGACGTTGGAGAGGGTGCAGAGGAGGTTTACCAGGATGTTGCCTGGTATGGAGGGGAGGTCCTATGAGGAGAGACTGAGGGATTTGGGGTTGTTTTCGCTGGAAAGAAGGCGGCTAAGAGGGGATCTTATTGAAACATATAAGATGATTAGAGGTTTAGATAGGGTGGATAGTGATAGCCTTTTTCCTCTGATGGAAAAATCTAGCACGAGGGGGCATGGCTTTAAACTAAGGGGGGTTAGTTATAGGACAGATGTCAGGGGTAGGTTCTTTACCCAGAGGGTGGTGAGGGATTGGAATGCCCTGCCTGCTGCAGTTGTAAATGCGCCTAGTTTGGGGGCATTTAAGAGGTCTGTGGACAGGTTTATGGATGAAAAGGGATTGGTTTAGGTTAGTGGGTCATTGTTTTTTTTTAACTGGTCGGCGCAACATCGTGGGCCGAAGGGCCTGTTCTGCGCTGTAATGTTCTATGTTCTATGTTCTATGTTCAAATCACAGAATACTGTATATTAGTTATTGTTTAAATATCAGGATCCAGCTGACACCTGTTTTTTTTTAGCTCTGGAGAAATTTCACATCACCCACTGAACCAAACATCATTAGAACAAAGTCAATCTCTTCCTATTTTCAAACTAATGATTAAAGACAGAGACAGCTCCATGGGATGGAGATCTCACTCACCCAATACAAATATATACAATCTAAAGTAAACCATGTTATTTCATTCCACTACTTTTTGTTTCCAAACAAAATACAATTCGACTTGTATCGATAGTGCCAGAAACAGATGGATATTTAAATCAGGGATACCACTCTGGTGAACAAAAAGACACAATGAGGACAACTCTATATTAATAACTACACCCTGCAATGCTTGTTAACTTGGTCAGATATTCCACTCTGCTTATTGATTTACAATCAAAGGTTCATTTATTCTTACTCCCACTAAATGTTATTTCAGACCTGATCACTGAAATCTAATCTAACAATACACAAGATTTCAATAAGGTCATTTCTTACTGAGCCTATAAATTACACACAGAGTTTTCTCAGTTGATGAAAAGGATTAAAACCACAGAGATATTTCAAGTAATTTGATTGAAGTAAATTACACCTGGTATCTGTGTAACGTTGAGAATGAGATCAGCGTGGAACATTTCCAGTTTCAAATCAGAGAGCTGCTCCCACACAGATTTACACAAACCTCAACTGCTCGACTCACTCACCGGGAACACCAATAGCGGCAATGACTGGGTAGAATATTTTCTCAGCTATCTCAACGGGATACAGCATCTTCAGTATGAAGTGATGGACAGCTCCGTGCTGCTGACAGTCTCTCTGTCTCAAAACTCTGAATCTATATATTCCCAAAGCCTTCAATTTATACACTGCAGAATCACCTCAGGGACACTGAGGAAGCAACATGGTGTGACGATCTTTAAAAAATGTATATCTGAGTAAACAAATGACGAAATTGAGTTGAGTGATGGATAATATTATCTTTAGGTGGAATTATCTCTAGCCAAATACTGGATTCTGTTGATCACATTTGTCAACTAATAACACATTGAAAGATGCTGTCCACTCAAACACCATCAGTTCCATCTCTAGATCTCAGATAGTTTCAGTGATATCTGTCACTGCACTGTCACATTTCAGTAATTGAATTTTAAATGTCACCGTGTCTGTCTGTGTGGGATTTAACTGTGGACATTCAGTGATGGACATTAAGTGTGTTATGTGTGAGCATAAATTGCACAATCCTGCTGATCAGTTAACTATAACTATTAAATCTGCAAGGACAATTATTTCATCCCTAAATATAATGGTGTTCCTCAAACAAAAAAATAACCAGTTAGAAACAATGGGACATCTCAGAAAGTTCAAACTCT
>NW_027649843.1:517500-545000 GCF_965287045.1 Carcharhinus amblyrhynchos | reverse complement strand
CCCCGTGCTGTACCTGTCCTGGGAGTGTTTGATGGGGGGACAGTGTAGAGGGAGCTTTACTCTGTACCTAACCCCGTGCTATCCCTGTCCTGGGAGTGTTTGATGGGGGGACATTGTAGAGGGAGCTTTACTCTGTATCTAACGCCGTGCTGTACCTGTCCTGGGAGTGTTTGATGGGGGACAGTGTAGAGGGAGCTTTACTCTGTATCAAACCCCGTGCTGTACCAGTCCTGGGAGTTTTTGATGGGGGGACAGTGTAGAGGGAGCTTTACTCTGTATCTAACCCTGTGCTGTACCTGTCCTGGGAGTGTTTGATGGGGACAGTGTAGAGGGAGCTTTACTCTGTATCTAACCCCGTGCTGTACCTGTCCTGGGAGTGTTTGATGGGGGGACATTGTAGAGGGAGCTTTACTCTGTATCTAACCCCATGTTGTACCTGTCCTGGGAGTGTTTGATGGGGACAGTGTAGAGGGAGCTTTACTCTGTATCTAACCCCGTGCTGTACCTGTCCTGGGAGTGTTTGATGGGGACAGTGTAGAGTGAGCTTTACTCTGTATCTAACCCCGTGCTGTACCTGTCCTGGGAGTGTTTGATGGGGGACAGTGTAGAGGGAGCTTTACTCTGTATCTAACCCCGTGCTGTACCTGTCCTGGGAGTGTTTGATTGGGGGACAGTGTAGAGGGAGCTTTACTCTGTATCTAACCCCGTGCTGTACCTGTCCTGGGAGTGTTTGATGGGGGGACATTGTAGAGGGAGCTTTACTCTGTATCTAACCCCGTGCTGTACCTGTCCTGGGAGTGTTTGATTGGGGGACAGTGTAGAGGGAGCTTTACTCTGTATCTAACCCCGTGCTGTACCTGTCCTGGGAGTGTTTGATGGGGGGACATTGTAGAGGGAGCTTTACTCTGTATCTAACCCCGTGTTGTACCTGTCCTGGGAGTGTTTGATGGGGACAGTGTAGAGGGAGCTTTACTCTGTATCTAACCCCGTGCTGTACCTGTCCTGGGAGTGTTTGATGGGGGGACATTGTAGAGGGAGCTTTACTCTGTATCTAACCCCGTGCTGTACCTGTCCTGGGAGTGTTTGATTGGGGGACAGTGTAGAGGGAGCTTTACTCTGTATCTAACCCCGTGCTGTACCTGTCCTGGGAGTGTTTGATGGGGGGACATTGTAGAGGGAGCTTTACTCTGTATCTAACCCCGTGTTGTACCTGTCCTGGGAGTGTTTGATGGGGACAGTGTAGAGGGAGCTTTACTCTGTATCTAACCCCGTGCTGTACCTGTCCTGGGAGTGTTTGATGGGGGGACAGTGTAGAGGGAGCTTTACTCTGTATCTAACCCCATGCTGTACCTGTCCTGGGAGTGTTTGATTGGGGGACAGTGTAGAGGGAGCTTAACTCTGTATCTAACCCCGTGTTGTACCTGTCCTGGGAGTGTTTGATGGGGACAGTGTAGAGGGAGCTTTACTCTGTATCTAACCCCGTGCTGTACCTGTCCTGGGAGTGTTTGATGGGGGGACAGTGCAGAGGGAGCTTTACTCTGTATCTAACCCCGTGCTGTACCTGTCCTGGGAGTGTTTGATGGGGGGACATTGTAGAGGGAGCTTTACTCTGTATCTAACCCCGTGTTGTACCTGTCCTGGGAGTGTTTGATGGGGACAGTGTAGAGGGAGCTTAACTCTGTATCGAACCCCGTGCTGTCCCTGTCCTGGGAGTGTTTGATGGGGACAGTGTAGAGTGAGCTTTACTCTGTATCTAACCCCGTGCTGTACCTGTCCTGGGAGTGTTTCATGGGGGACAGTGTAGAGGGAGCTTTACTCTGTATCTAACCCCGTGCTGTACCTGTCCTGGGAGTGTTTGATGGGGACAGTGTAGAGGGAGCTTTACTCTGTATCTAACCCCGTGCTGTACCTGTCCTGGGAGTGTTTGATGGGGGGACATTGTAGAGGAGGCTTTACTCTGTATCAAACCCCGTGCTGTACCTGTCCTGGGAGTGTTTGAAGGGGGGACATTGTAGAGGGAGCTTTACTCTGTATCTAACCCCGTGCTGTACCTGTCCTGGGAGTGTTTGATTGGGGGACAGTGTAGAGGGAGCTTTACTCTGTATCTAACCCCGTGCTGTACCTGTCCTGGGAGTGTTTGATGGGGGGACATTGTAGAGGGAGCTTTACTCTGTATCTAACCCCGTGCTGTACCTGTCCTGGGAGTGTTTGATGGGGACAGTGTAGAGGGAGCTTTACTCTGTATCTAACCCCGTGCTGTACCTGTCCTGGGAGTGTTTGATGGGGGGACAGTGTAGAGGGAGCTTTACTCTGTATCTAACCCCATGCTGTACCTGTCCTGGGAGTGTTTGATTGGGGGATAGTGTAGAGGGAGCTTAACTCTGTATCTAACCCTCTGCTGTATCTGTCCTGGGAGTGTTTGATGGGGGGACAGTGTAGAGGGAGCTTTACTCTGTATCTAACCCCGTGTTGTACCTGTCCTGGGAGTGTTTGATGGGGACAGTGTAGAGGGAGCTTTACTCTGTATCTAACCCCGTGCTGTAGCTGTCCTGGGAGTGTTTGATGGGGGGACAGTGCAGAGGGAGCTTTACTCTGTATCTAACCCCGTGCTGTACATGTCCTGGGAGTGTTTGATGGGGGGACAGTGTAGAGGGAGCTTTACTCTGTATCTAACCCCGTGCTGTACCTGTCCTGGGAGTGTTTGATGGGGGGGGACAGTGTAGAGAGACCTTTACTCTGTATCTAACCCCGTGTTGTACCTCTCCTGGGAGTGTTTGATGGGGGACAGTGTAGGGGGAGCTTTACTCTGTATCTAACCCTGTGCTGTACCTGTCCTGGGAGTGTTTGATGGGGACAGTGTAGAGGGAGCTTTACTCTGTATCTAACCTCGTGCTGTACCTGTCCTGGGAGTGTTTGATGGGGGACAGCGTAGAGGGAGCTTTACTCTGTACCTAACCCTGTGCTGTACCTGTCCTGGGAGTGTTTGATGGGGAATAGTGTAGAGGGAGCTTTACTCTGTATCTAACCCCGTGCTGTACCTGTCCTGGGAGTGTTTGATGGGGGGACAGTGTAGAGGGAGCTTTACTCTGTATCTAACCCCGTGCTGTAACATTTGGGAAGGCAAAGCGCTCTAATATTGTCTCTACGCTGTAAAGGTTGATGGAGGATTGCAAAGGCAGTGTACTGTGTCAATTGGTGCTGTCCCTGCCCCAGGAGAGATGGAGAGTTAGTAGATGTACAGTGTAGAGTTACTGAGATTCTGTAGCCAACCCTGAACACAGCGCACAGCCCCGCACCATGCACACACAACCCCGCGCTCCACACACAGCCCCACCCCCCCCCCACTCCACACACAGCCCCTCCACTCTGTGCACAACCCCACCCCCCCCACTCCACACACAGCCCCCCCACTCCACGCACAACCCCACCCCCCCCCACTCCACACACAGCCCCCCCCACTCCACACACAGCCCCACCCCCCCCCACTCCACACACAGCCCCCCCACTCCACACACAACCCCACCCCCCTCCACTCCACACACAGCCCCCCCACTCCACACACAACCCCACCCCCCCCCACTCCACGCAAAACCCTCAGTCAACTTGGCACACACAGCCCCGCACCCCACACAACCCAAACATCCACCCGTTGTCCCTACCCTGGGTGTATTTGCTGGGGATATTGTAGATGGAATTATGTGTCCCTGCACATACAGAAATAACCTCCATCTTATTATAACCAGGTATTTAGGAATAACAGTGACCACACTCTCCTTTCCTTAGCTGCACAGTTACATTACTGAATTATTCTTATTGTTAATACACATCCAGGTGAATGGCTCACCTCATCCCGACTGCCTTTACCTTCCAGGTGTATCCCCAACTCCATTCTTATCACCAACTGACAGACAAATCCATCACTGACCTCACCCTTACTGTCACTACTCATTCCCTGCGACCCCCACATTACAAAACACAGAAAACACAACAGCGGCGTTACACAAACTGTCTCAAAAAACCTGCAGTTTCTTCAATCATTCGTACCCTGGGCTGATATGAACAACATCAGTTTGAATGCAGAATGTAAGTTTGTTTGCCCATGAATATACTTGTATAAATAATTACTGAATCTATTTCAGGTCAAGCAGAGATCGCAGTGTGGGAGCATGGTGCTAAATATCAGGATTATCAGGATTACCAGAGACCGGAATTCAAAATAAAGATATTTGCTGCATGTGAAACATGGATAAAATCATATGCATTAAAAAGTTAATGCTGCTGTTCAGTGACTGGAACTAATGTTATTCACCTTGAGATCTCGATAAATGTGCCTCTTCTGTTTTGTACAGTCATTTGGAAAAACAGATTTTGAAATGTTTTTCAATTAGATTGTATAATATCTCCACATGCACTTTCACAAATTCCCGAAATAAATCCCAGCTGAATTTAACAAGACAATCCCCACCAATTGAATGATGGTTTTCACTCTGTGTGAGATGTCAGCACCTCTGGGAATACCATCCCACTGGGTTAATGCGGACACACAGTCTCACTGTTACTGTGAGATATTGCAAAGTGTTCTTCTGTTGGATAAGGTGATCTCATTGTCCCAGTATTGCAAACAATCACAATATGGAATGGGTTCTCACTCCTGCACAGGATAATTATTCCCCATTTGGCATTGATTACAATCAGTCAGTCAATCTGATTTACTTTACTGGGACACTCCTCACATACAACAGAAAATGTTTCCAATTAATTCATTCAAATTCCAAAGCGCCCAAACTGTGTTTAGCAAAGATCTGAAGGAATATTTCACAAAGAAGTAGAATTATTTTTAACAGAAGGCAGTTATTGTGAAAGCACGGATGGAAAATATCAATATCTGTGGGGCTGTCCTGGGATTACTTTCTGGAAAATGATGGAAATGTGTTTTATGCAGAAGATACACATCCCTTTATCAGCCTGTTTGAATTGGCAATGCAGCAAGACCATATACAGTGACATTTCTATCCTTGAAAAGCTCAATGCAAACTCAATTTACAGTAATCCAATGACAAATTCAGAAAGATCAGAATGGGGTTGGAAACAGAGTAAACAGCCTTTGCAGTGAACTATTCAATGGGACTCTGCAGAGTAAGTTTTGCTCTGTGTGCAATCCCATGGGAGTGTTTCAGAGGACGCTATCAAGAGATGTATCTGGATTGAAGTTTGCTTGACCCAAACCTGGGATTTTTTTCTGGTAATATTCAGGGAGCTGAAAAGTAAATGTATCTCTGTGTACATCTGCGCTCGAGTTCCTGATGGGCAGGGTAGAGAGATTTTCCGTGTACCTTACCCTACACGGGTCTTCACTGTTTGGACAGTGGATGTGGACATTTTTTTGTGCATCTCACCCTTGCTTCACCTTGACTGGAGTTCTTGGTGAAACAGTGTGGAGGGAGGTTTCTGGAAATCTCAGCCTGAGCTGCATCTGAACTCACATCTGTTGGTAGGAAGATGCAGTGGAAATTTTACCCTAGGAATGGTTTGATAGGCACAGTCTTGTGGGTATCAGGTCTGAATTTGGATATGGGACCATGATGAATTCTCCAGATTGAACCTACACATTACTAGCCATGGGATTGGTGGGTCACACAGTTTAGAGGTGCTGTGGTTAATGTCCGTACACTGTAAGTCTATAGCTTACATTGGAGTGTCTAATGGATGGTGCAACTGAGATTAGCTCATTGTTAAGCTGCTCTCTCGCTGCCCACCTCAGTTAGGTTGGCTTATCGCAGAGGCAGATGCACTTTTCATCGAACCCCTTCTGCAAATACCCTGGGAGTGTCTGGTGGACGAGTGTGGAGTGATATAACTCCATGTTCTCCCCCTCAACACAACACTCCCCTGAGATTCATACAAACCCCTCATCTCAACACAGCCCTTCCCCTCCCAATAACCTCAAAATGACCCCCGCAACACAACACACTCCCTCTCTCAAATCATCACCACGCCATCACCTCAACACTGAATCCCCTCAACACAAAACACTCCCCCTCCCCACAAAACACTCCCCCTCACTTTAACCCTCTCCCCACAACGAGACTCCCCTCTCACCTCCGCTCTCCCCCTCACTGCCACACGCCTCCTCCCAGCTGCACACTTGTCCTCTCAGCCAGAGGGTGCTGGGTTCATTGCATGGAGACAGCAGGACCATGAGAAACCTGTGTGATGCAGTGATGGGTGGGATCTGGAATGTCTGACCGTCAGGAGCAAGCAAATTCCAGCAGGGATTTCAACAGGAAACTGAAAGGGAAATTGAAGGGACAATATTTCCAGCATTAAGGGGAGAGAGAGATATCAAATCACCCATTTCCTAATGGAATGGAGGAGCAGGCTAGAGCCACAGTCACCGAATACTTCCCCTATTTCTATATGGGTGCTGGAAAATAAACTTTATTCTCCATCTGTCCGAGTACTGGAGCTTCCCTGAGAGTTTCTCAGAGGGTCAGAGGGAACTGAGCTCCGTATCTAAGCCCGAGTACAGACCCCAGTCCCTGAACCCTGACCCCGAGTACAGACCCCAGTCCCTGAACCCTGACCCCGAGTACAGACCCCAGTCCCTGAACCCTGACCCCGAGTACAGACCCCAGTCCCTGAACCCTGACCCCGAGTACAGACCCCAGTCCCTGAACCCTGACCCCGAGTACAGACCCAGTCCCTGAACCCTGACCCCGAGTACAGACCCCAGTCCCTGAACCCTGACCCCGAGTACAGACCCCAGTCCCTGAACCCTGACCCCGAGTACAGACCCCAGTCCCTGAACCCTGACCCCGAGTACAGACCCCAGTCCCTGAACCCTGACCCCGAGTACAGACCCAGTCCCTGAACCCTGACCCCGAGTACAGACCCCAGTCCCTGAACGCTGACCCCGAGTACAGACCCCAGTCCCTGAACCCTGACCCCGAGTACAGACCCCAGTCCCTGAACGCTGACCCCGAGTACAGACCCCAGTCCCTGAACGCTGACCCCGCGTACAGACCCCAGTCCCTGAACCCTGACCCCGAGTACAGACCCCAGTCCCTGAACCCTGACCCCGAGTACAGACCCAGTCCCTGAACCCTGACCCCGAGTACAGACCCCTGTCCCTGAACCCTGACCCCGAGTACAGACCCCAGTCCCTGAACCCTGACCCCGAGTACAGACCCCAGTCCCTGAACGCTGACCCCGAGTACAGACCCCAGTCCCTGAACCCTGACCCCGAGTACAGACTCCAGTCCCTGAACCCTGACCCCGAGTACAGACCCCAGTCCCTGAACCCTGACCCCGAGTACAGACCCCAGTCCCTGAACGCTGACCCCGAGTACAGACCCCAGTCCCTGAACCCTGACACCGAGTACAGACCCCAGCCCCTGAACCCTGACCCCGAGTACAGACCCCAGTCCTTGAACCCTGACCCCGAGTACAGACCCCAGTCCCTGAACCCTGACCTATCATATCCCTAACCCTAGCCCTAACCCTAATCTGAACCTGAACTCAAACCCGAACCCTAACTCTTATCCTAAACCTAACCTAACCCTAACTCTAACCCTGACACGAACCTTAACCTATCCCTAACCCTAACCCTATCCCTAACCCTAAAGCTAACTCTAACGCTAACCCTAACTGTAATCTTTACCCTAACTCTAACCCTAACCCTAACCGTAAGTCTAATCCTAAACCTAACCCCATCTCTAATCCTAACCCTAACCCTAACTCGAACCCGAATCCTAACGCTAATCTTAAGTCTAATTTTAACCCTAACCCTAACCCCAACCCGAACTCTAAACTTAACCCTAACCCAAACCCTAATCATAATACTAACCCTAACACGAACCCGAACTCTAACCCTAAACCTAACCCTAACCCTAACATGAACCCGAACTCTAACCCTAACCCTAAACGTAACTCTAACCCTAACCCTAGCCCTAAACCTAAAGACAGAGACAGAGAGAGAGAGAGAGAGCCACAGAGTGAGAGTGACACATAGAGAGAGACAGACAGAGAGAGAGAGAGAGACAGAGGCAGTACAGGAGCTAAACTCGGGGTCACGGCTCAGGGATCGGGAGCTGAACTCAGGGTCAGGGTCAGGGTTCAGGAGCTGAACATGGGGTCAGGGCTCAGGGCTCAGGGTTTAGGTCCTGTCCCCGGGGAAGGGCTCAGGGTTCGGGAGCTGAACACAGGGTCGGGGGTCAGGGTTCGGGAGCTGAACTCGGGTTCAGATTTTAAACAATGCCCTACACTCAATGGAGATTTTATTCAGTGGCCAACACTGAACAGAGAGTTTAAACAGTACCCTCCTTACACTAAACAGAGATTTTAAACAGTGCCCTACACTAATCAGAGATTTTAAACAGTGCCCTACACTAAACAGAGATTTTAAACAGTGCCCTACACTAAACAGAGATTTTAAACAGTGCCCTACACTAAACAGAGATTTTAAACAGTACCCTACACTAAACAGAGATTTTAAACAGTGCCCTACACTAAACAGAGATTTTAAACAGTGCCCTACACTAAACAGAGATTTTAAACAGTGCCCTACACTAAACGGAGATTTTAAACAGTGTCCTACACTAAACAGAGATTTTAAACAGTGCCCTACACTAAACGGAGATTTTAAACAGTACCCTACACTAAACAGAGATTTTAAACAGTACCCCACACTAAACAGAGATTTTAAACAGTGTCCTACACTAAACAGAGATTTTAAACAGTGCCCTACACTAAACAGAGATTTTAAACAGTGCCCTACACTAAACAGAGATTTTAAACAGTGCCCTACACTAAACAGAGATTTTAAACAGTGCCCTACACTAAACAGAGATTTTAAACAGTGCCCTACACTAAACAGAGATTTTAAACAGTGCCCTACACTAATCAGAGATTTTAAACAGTGCCCGACACTAAACAGAGATTTTCAACAGTGCCCTACACTAAACAGAGATTTTAAACAGTGCCCTACACTAAACGGAGATTTTAAACTCTACCCTACACTAAACAGAGATTTTAAACAGTACCCTACACTAAACGGAGATTTTAAACAGTACCTACACTAAACAGAGATTTTAAACAGTGCCCTACACTAAACAGAGATTTTAAACAGTACGCTAAAAGGCAATTTAGCATGGCCAATCCTCCTCTTGTAAATAGTCTGGGACCGTAAGGGACAATTTAGCATGGCCAATCTACCTAATCTACACATCTTGGGATACTAAGGGGCCACTTATCATGGCCAATCTATGTCTCCTACACATCCTTGTACACCCATGGGAAATTTAGCATGGCTAATCCACCTCTTGTATGCATCTTGGGACACTAATGTGCAATTTAGCATGGCCAATCCACCTAACCTACACAGCATTGGACACTCAGGGGAATTTAGCAATAAGGGATAATTTAGCATGGCCAATCCACCTCTTGTACACAGCTTGGGACACAAACGGGATTTTAACATGTCCACTTGACCTCTTATCCACATCTTTAGCATCTAAGGATGGCCAATCCAGGTCTGGTACACATCTTGGGACACTAAGGAGCAATTTAGCACGGCAAATACTCCTCTTGTACACATTGTGGAAGACTCAAGTGAATTTAGCGCGGTCAATCCACATCTTGTACACTGCTTGGGAGACAAAGCGGCAATTTAACAAGATTCAATTCATACCTCGTACACACCTTGGAAATACTAAGGGGAATTTAGCATAGCCAATCCATCTCTCATACACGGCTTGGGACACTAAGGAGCAATTTAGCATGACCAATCCACCCAACCTACACATCTTTGGCTGTTACAGGGATTTTAACATGTCCAATTCCCCTCTCATCCACATCTTGGAGCGCTAAAGAAAATTTAGCATGGCCAATACAGCTCTCATGCGCAGCTTGGGACACTAAGGGGCCTTTTATCATGGCCAATCCACCGCTCGTACACATCTTGGGACACTATGGGGAATTTTGCCTGGCCAATCCACCTAATCTACAATCGTCTTCAGCCAGAGTGCTGAGCCGATGACCCTCCTGGCCTCCTCCAGTGGGCCCCAGCAACCCAGATATCAGTCCTCAGCCACTTTGATTCACTCCATGTCATCTCAAGAAATGGCAGGAACAACAGCAAGATGGACTATTCTTTCAATGGGAAAAATCCCAGCTGTGCAGAGGGATCTGGGTGTCCATGTGCAGGAATCTCAAGGAGTTGGTTTGCAGCAGGGGCTGAAGAAGGCAACTGGAATTTTGTCCTTCGTTGCTGGAGGGATGGAGTTTAAAAGCAGTGAGGTTATGTATAAGGTGCTGGGGAGGACACATCTGGAGTTACTGTGGACAGTTTTGGTCTCCTGACTTGAGAAAAGGATATCCTGGGGGTGCAGAGGAGACTCACTGGGTCTCCCCAAACTGACAGAATTGTTCAAACAAGAGTTGGCCGTGAAACAGATAACAGCCAAAGAGGTAAGAAATATTGGTGTAAAACAGGGACTGGGACAGGCCTCAGATGAGGAACGACAGCATTGAAGAAGATAGGGGGTGCTGGGGGTGGGGGTAAAAAGAGACAAGACAGCGTTAGGGGAAGGAAAGGAAAAATAATAGCTCCAGAGGCAACACAACAGACTTTATTCCAGATGGAGTCGGCCACACTGCAGACACATTTGGTCAGTTTGAGGGAGAATTGTTGGTGGTGGAAGAGATGATGGAGACAGGGGGGTAACATTCAGTCTACACAAGTGGACCCAGGGCAACATTCGGTGACCAAGGTGGGAAAGCAGCTGAGGGGGGTCCACGGGAATGCTCGCAAATGGATTTCACAGGATCGTTCCCTGGAATAAAAGGGAAAAACTTCCTGTTTAGCGATTACTGATCGATGCATTTCCATCTCAAACCGTGGCTATGATATTGGCCAGTGGGATAATATCCAGGCGGGGAATCCCTCTTCAGTTAGACTCAGAACTGGCTGCACAGGGGGGAGAGTTTGAGGAAAGTCTTTAGGGATCAGACAGAGATTTCACCACCCACAGAGTTCAGGATTGGGAGAACGGATGAACAGAAGAACAGCTGAGCCAACACCGTGAGGGATGGAGGAAGCGATCGGGTCCAGTTTTTCCTGCAGGACAACAGAGAGCCACTCTTTCCAGGGGAATATGGGGTTAACACCTTTCCAACCAGTGAGTGGTCGGGCAAACGGGAGGAGGAGAGTGAGTGGGAGACAGAGAGGCAGAGTTTGAGGGACTGAGTGAACATTCTCCCAAACAACATCAACAGTGATGGGATAAGCTTGGCAGAAAGGGAATCCTCCCAAACTGCCGACACCAGGAGACTGGGCTACGGTGAAACTAATAAGGAACGATTCTGTGTCAGGTGGGAAATGGACCTTTTCCTGTATTAACCACCAGACAGACACGGTCTTCAGTTGATGAGAAGTCTGGCCTGCGATAGAGAGACGGGCTGGGCTAAAACTTTATCCAAACCAACAGCCTGGTATGGGTGAGATTCCCCAGTAAGAGACTGACAGAGACATCACTAACAATGTGGGATCATTCCGATTTGTAAATAAATCTCAGGTTCGATAAAATGACAGTCGGAGAGAATTGAGAGATAAGCAACGTGAATAAATGAGAATATTGATACAATTTACCTCTGAGACTGTTCGTGAGTCAAAATACATAGAACATAGAACATAGAACATTACAGCGCAGAACAGGCCCTTCGGCCCACGATGTTGCGCCGACCAGTTACAAAAACAATGACCCACTAGCCTATACCAATCCCTTTTCGTCCATAAACCTATCCAGAGATCTCTTAAACGCCCCCAAACTAGACGCATTTACAACTGCAGCAGGCAGGGCATTCCAATCCCTCACGACCCGCTGGGTAAAGAACCTACCCCTGACATCAGTCCTATAACTACCCCCCCTTAATTTAAAGCCATGCCCCCTCGTGCTAGCTTTCTCCATCCGAGGAAACAGGCTATCACCATCCACCCTATCTAAACCTCTAATCATCTTATATGTTTCAATAAGGTCCCCTCTTAGCCGCCTTCTTTCCAGCGAAAACAACTCCAAATCCCTCAGTCTCTCCTCATAGGACCTCCCCTCCATACCAGGCAACATCCTGGTAAACCTCCTCTGCACCCTCTCCAACGTCTCCACATCCTTCTTGTAATGCGGGGACCAGAACTGCACACAGTACTCCAAGTGCGGCCGCACTAGAGTCGTGTACAGTTGCAACATTACACTGCGACTCCTAAATTCAATCCCATTACCAATAAACGCCAAGACACCGTATGCCTTCTTAACAACCTTATCTACTTGATTCCCAACTTTCAGGGATCTATGTACACATACACCTAGATCCCTCTGTTCATCCACACTATTCAAAGTCCTCCCGTTAGCCCTATACTCGACACATCTGTTGCTCCTACCAAAGTGAATTACCTCACACTTCTCCGCATTAAACTCCATCCTCCACCTCTCGGCCCAGCTCTGCAACCTGTCTAAGTCTCCCTGCAGACTATGACACCCTTCCTCACAATCTACCACACCTCCAACTTTGGTGTCATCAGCAAATTTACTAATCCACCCAACTATACCCTCATCCAGATCATTTATAAAAATTACAAACAACAGTGGCCCCAAAACAGATCCCTGAGGCACACCACTCGTAACTGAACTCCATGATGAATATTTACCATCAACCACCACCCTCTGTCTCCTATCTGCTAGCCAATTCCTGATCCAACTTCCTAGATTACCCACAATCCCATACATCTGCATTTTCTGCAGAAGCCTACCATGGTGAACCTTATCGAACGCCTTACTAAAATCCATATATACCACATCTACTGCCTTGCCCCCATCCACCTCTTTGGTCACCTTCTCAAAAAACTCAATAAGGTTAGTAAGGCACGACCTACCCGCTACAAAACCATGCTGACTATTTCTAATCAATTCATTACACTCCAAATAACTATAAATCCTATCCCTAATAATTTTTTCTAAAACCTTGCCCACAACAGAAGTAAGACTCACCGGTCTATAATTCCCGGCAAAGTCTCTGTTCCCCTTCTTAAACAATGGGGCAACATTCGCTATCCTCCAATCCTCCGGGACTATACCAGAGACAGCAGGTTTTTTTATTTCAAAGCTCTGGGATTTAACCCAGACATGTGGGAGAAACGGGTTCCAAACAAGGACTGCCAGACTGCTCCTGGAACACAAATAGAAGCCAGTATTTATACATCGAAGTGGAGGCAGACATAGAAAGGAGTTATAAGGAGATAGTCACTCCTAGGAATAAGTCTTGGGTCACTGCCAGGAAGAGGGGCAAAAAGCAGTTGGGGGGACAATCCCCTGGGGCTGTTCCCCTCCAAAATAGGTTCTCGGTCCTGGAGGCTACAGTTGAGGAGAAATCAACTGGGGATAGCCAAAGGGAGCAGGTCTCTGGGGGTGAGCCTATTGGCAAGCCTCAGGTGGTTAGGGGTAAGAGATTGGGCCTCGTGATTGGGGACTCCACAGTTATGGGGACGGATAGGAGAGTTGGAGGTAAGGGTAGGGACTCTGGGCTGGTGAGTTGCCTACCAGGGGCTGGGGTCCAGGATGTATCGGACAGAGTATTCAGGACTCTTAGGGGAGAGGGAGATCAACCCCAAGTTATAGTTCATGTGGGGACACATGACATAGGGAGATTAAGGGAAGGGGATATTAAGCAAAGATTTATGGAGTTGGGGTGGAAACTAAAGGCGAAGTCAGAAAGAGTAATTATATCTGGACTCTTGCCTGTGCCACGGGATAGTTTAGAGAGGAATAGGGAGAGGGAAAGTTTGAACTCGTGGCTGAGGGGATGGTGCAGGAGGGAGGGGTTCAGGTACTTGAGCAATTGGGGCTCATTCTGGGGAAGGTGGGACCTCTATAAGAGGGATGGTCTACACCTGAACCAGAGGGGAATCAATATCCTGGGGGGTAAATTTGCAAAAGCGATGCAGGAAGGTTTAAACTGATTCGGAGGGGGGGAGGGATAGTGAGGAAAGGGGGTGAAAGTGAGGGGGGCATAGTTGGGGAATGCAAGGCACGGCATAGTGGGGGTGGGGCGGAGCAGGGTTTGAAATGCGTGTACTTTAATGCGAGGAGTATTCGCAATAAAGTGGATGAACTTGCAGCGTGGATCAGTACCTGGGACTTTGATGTTGTGGCCATTTCTGAGACATGGATAGAGCAGGGTCAGGAATGGATGTTGCAGGTTCCGGGGTACAAATGCTTTAGTCGGAGTAGAGAAGAAGGTAGAAGGGGGGGTGGGGTAGCATTGCTAGTCAAGGACTGTATCACAGTGTCGGAGAGAAAGTTTGATGAGGACTTGTCAGTTGAGGTAGTATGGGCGGAGATTAGAAATAGGAGAGGAGAGGTCACCCTGTTGGGAGTCTTTTATAGACCTCCTAAAAGTTCTAGAGAGGTTGAGGAAAGGATTGCGGAGACAATCCTGGTTAGGAGTGAAAGTAATAGGGTAATTGTTATGGGGGACTTTAACTTTACGAATATTGATTGGAATTGTTATAGTTCTAGCTCGCTAGAGGGGTCAGTGTTTGTACAAAGCGTGCAGGAAGGTTTTTTGTCTCAGTATGTAGACAGGCCAACTAGAGGTGAGGCTATATTGGATTTGGTGCTGGGAAATGAGCCAGACCAGGTGCTAGACTTGGAAGTTGGTGTGCATTTTGGTGATAGTGACCACAATTCGGTTACGTTCACCTTAGTGATGGGAAGAGATAGGCATGAACCTCGGGTCAGCAATTTTAGCTGGGGTAAGGGCGATTATGAGGCTATCAGGAGTGAATTAGGAAGCATGGATTGGATTAGGGGATTACAGGGACTGGGAACGTCTGAAATGTGGAGTTTTTTCAAGGAGCAACTACTGCGAGTCCTTGATAGGTATGTCCCTGTCAGGCATGGTGGATTTGGTAGATCTAGGGAACCGTGGTGCACTAAAAGAGTTGAGTCGATGGTTAAAAAGAAAAAGGAGGCTTATGTTCGGATGAGATTGGAGGGCTCAGATAGTGCACTAGAAAGCTTTAGATTGGCTAGGAGGGAGTTGAAGAGTGAGTTGAGAAGGGCTAAAAGAGGACATGAGAAGACTTTGGCTGATAGGATTAAGGAGAATCCTAAGGCGTTCTATAAGTATGTCAAGAACAGAAGGTTGGTCAGGCCAAGATTAGGGCCAGTTACAGACAGCAGGGGGAAGTTGTGTGTGGAACCGGAGGAGATTGGAGAAGTATTGAACCAATATTTCTCTTCGGTGTTCACGCAAGGGGACATGAATATAGCTGAGGAGGACATTGGGTTGCAGGGGTGTAAAATAGACAGTATTACGGTTGATAAAGAGGATGTGCTGGAAATTCTTGAGGGGCTGAAAATAGATAAGTCCCCTGGTCCGGATGGGATCTACCCTAGGATTCTCTGGGAGGCTAGAGAGGTGATTGCAGAGCCTCTGGCTCAGATCTTCAGGTCGTCATTGGTCTCTGGTGTAGTCCCGGAGGATTGGAGGATAGTGAATGTTGTCCCATTGTTTAAGAAGGGGAACAGAGACTTTGCCGGGAATTATAGACCGGTGAGTCTTACTTCTGTTGTGGGCAAGGTTTTAGAAAAAATTATTAGGGATAGGATTTATAGTTATTTGGAGTGTAATGAATTGATTAGAAATAGTCAGCATGGTTTTGTAGCGGGTAGGTCATGCCTTACTAACCTTATTGAGTTTTTTGAGAAGGTGACCAAAGAGGTGGATGGGGGTAAGGCAGTTGACGTGGTATACATGGATTTTAGTAAGGCGTTCGATAAGGTTCACCATGGTAGGCTTCTGCAGAAAATGCAGATGTATGGGATTGTGGGTAATCTAGGAAGTTGGATCAGGAATTGGCTATCGGATAGGAGACAGAGGGTGGTGGTGGATGGTAAATATTCATCATGGAGTGCAGTTACGAGTGGTGTGCCTCAGGGATCTGTTTTGGGGCCACTGTTGTTTGTAATTTTTATAAATGATCTGGATGAGGGTATAGTTGGGTGGATTAGTAAATTTGCTGATGACACCAAAGTTGGAGGTGTGGTAGATTGTGAGGAAGGGTGTCATAGTCTGCAGGGAGACTTAGATAGGTTGCAGAGCTGGGCCGAGAGGTGGCGGATGGAATTTAATGCGGAGAAGTGTGAGGTAATTCACTTTGGTAGGAGCAACAGATGTGTCGAGTATAGGGCTAACGGGAGGACTTTGAATAGTGTGGATGAACAGAGGGATCTAGGTGTGTGTGTACATAGATCCCTGAAAGTTGGGAATCAAGTAGATAAGGTTGTCAAGAAGGCGTACGGTGTCCTGGCGTTTATTGGTAGGGGGATTGAATTTAGGAGTCGCAGTGTAATGTTGCAACTGTACACTACTCTAGTGCGGCCGCACTTGGAGTACTGTGTGCAGTTCTGGTCCCCGCATTACAAGAAGGATGTGGAGGCGTTGGAGAGGGGGCAGAGGAGGTTTACTAGGATGTTGCCTGGTATGGTGGGGAGGTCCTATGAGGAGAGACTGAGGGATTTGGGGTTGTTTTCGTTGGAAAGAAGGCGGCTAAGAGGGGATCTTATTGAAACATATAAGATGATTAGAGGTTTAGATAGGGTGGATAGTGATAGCCTTTTTCCTCGGATGGAGAAAGCTAGCACGAGGGGGCATGGCTTTAAATTAAGGGGGGTAGCTACAGGACGGATGTCAGGGGTAGGTTCTTTACCCAGCGGGTGGTGAGGGATTGGAATGCCCTGCCTGCTGCAGTTGTAAATGCGTCTAGTTTGGGGGCGTTTAAGAGATCTCTGGATAGGTTTATGGACGAAAAGGGATTGGTATAGGCTAGTGGGTCATTGTTTTTGTAACTGGTCGGCGCAACATCGTGGGCCGAAGGGCCTGTTCTGCGCTGTAATGTTCTATGTTCTATGTTCTATGTTCTATGTTCTATCGTGACTGTGACTTACAAACAGGACAGAAACTCGCAATTCCGGTCACCTATACTCACACCTGACCATCTATACTCACACCAGACCGTCTCTATTCACACCTGAGCATCTATACTCTCACCTGACCATCTGTATTCACACCTGACCATCTATACTCACACCTGACCATCTATATTCACACCTGACCATCTATATCCACACCTGACCATCTATACTCACATCTGACCATCTATACTCACATCTGACCATCTATACTCACCCCTGATCATCTATGTTCACACCTGACTGTCTCTATTCAAACCTTACCATCTCTCTACACACCTGACCATCTAAACTCACACCTGACCATCTATATTCACACCTGACCATCTATACTCACACCTGACCATCTATACTCACACCTGACCATCTATATTCACACCGGACCATCTATATTCACACCTGATCATCTACACTCACACCAGACCGTCTCTATTCACACCTGAACATCTATATTCACACCTGAGCATCTATACTGAGGCGTGACCATCTATACGCACATCTGACCATCGATACACACCTGACCATCTGCATACAAACCTGACCATCTGTACTCACACTGACCATCTATACTCTCACCTGACCATCTATACTCACACCTGACCATCTTTCTTCACACCGGACCATCTATACTCACACCTGACCATCTAAATTCACACCTGACCATCTATATTCACACCGGACCATCTATACTCACACCTGACCATCTATATTCAAACCTGACCATCTATCGTCATGCCTGACCGACCATATTGACCCCTGACCATCGATACTCACGACTGACCACCTATACTCACCCCTGACCATCTATATTCACATCTGACCATCGAAACACACACCTGACATCTATAATCACACCTGACCATCTATATCCACACCTGACCATCTATATTCAAAGCTGACCGTCTATACTCACTCCGGACCATCTGTACTCACACCGGACCATCTATACTCACCCCTGACCATCTACCATCACACCTGACCATCTATACTCACCCCTGACCATCTACCATCACACCTGACCATCTATACTCACACCTGGCCATCTATATTCACACCTGACCATCCAGCCTCACCACTGACCATCCATATTCACCCCTGACCATCTATACTCACACCTGACCATCTATACTCACACCAGACCATCTATATTCACACCTGACCATTTATATTCACACCTGACCATCTATATTCACACCTGACCATCTATACTGACACCTGACCATCTATATTCACACCTGACCATCTATACTCACACCAGACCATCTATATTCACACCTGACCGTCTATACTCACAGCTGACCATCTATATTCACACCTGACCATCTATACTCACACCTGACCATCTATATTCACACCTGACCATTTATATTCACACCTGACCATCTATATTCACACCTGACCATCTATACTGACACCTGACCATCTATATTCACACCTGACCATCTATACTCACACCTGACCATCTCTATTCACACCTGACCATCTATACTCACACCTGACCATCTATATTCACACCAGACCATCTATACTCACACCTGACCATCTATATTCACACCTGACCATCTATATTCACCCCTGACCATCTATACTCACAACTGACCATCTATACTCACACCTGACCATCTATATCACACCTGACCATCTATATTCTAACCTGACAATCTATGGACACTCCTGACGGTCTATATTCACCCCTGACCATCTATGTTCACACCTGACCATCTATATTCACACCTGACCATGTACATTCACACCTGACCATCTATATTCTCACCTGACAATCTACATACAAACCTGACTATCTGTATTCACCCCTGACCATCTATGTTCACACCTGAGCATCTATATTCACCCCTGACTATCTTTCTTCACAGGTGACCATCCATATTCATACCTGACAATCTATATTCACCCCTGACCATCAATCCTCACCCCTGACCATCTATACTCACAACTGACCATCTATCCTCGCACCTGACCATCTATATTCACACCTGACCATCTATACTCAAACCGGACCATCTATACTCACACCTCACGGTCTATACTCACCCCTGACCATCTCTATTCACACCTGACCATCTATACCTACACCTGACTCATTGTACTCACCCCTGACCATCTATATTCACACCTGACCATCTATATTCACACCTGACCATCTATACTCACACCCGACCATCTATACTCACACCAGACCATCTATACTCACACCTGACCATCTATACTCACACCTGACCATCTATACTCACATCAGACCATCTATATTCACACCTGACCGTCTATACTCACAGCTGACCATCTGTATTCACACCTGACCATCTATACTCACACCTGACCATCTATACTCACACCCGACTATCTATATTCACACCTGACCATCTATACTCACACCTGACCATCTATACTCACACCAGACCATCTATACTCACACCAGACCATCTATATTCACACCTGACCGTCTATACTCACAGCTGACCATCTATATTCACACCTGACCATCTATACTCACACCTGACCATCTATATTCACACCTGACCATTTATATTCACACCTGACCATCTATATTCACACCTGACCATCTATACTGACACCTGACCATCTATATTCACACCTGACCATCTATACTCACACCTGACCATCTCTATTCACACCTGACCATCTATACTCACACCTGACCATCTATATTCACACCAGACCATCTATACTCACACCTGACCATTTATATTCACACCTGACCATCTATACTCACACCAGACCATCTATACTCACACCAGACCATCTATATTCACACCTGACCATCTATACTCACACCTGACCATCTATATTCACACCTGACCATCTATACTCACACCAGACCATCTATACTCGCACCAGACCATCTATATTCACACCTGACCATCTATACTCACACCTGACCATCTATATTCACACCTGACCATCTATACTCACACCAGACCATCTATATTCACACCTGACCATCTATACTCACAGCTGACCATCTATATTCACACCTGACCATCTATACTCACACCTGACCATCTATATTCACACCTGACCATCTATATTCACACCTGACCATTTATATTCACACCTGACCATTTATACTCACACCTGACCATCTATATTCACACCTGACCATTTATATTCGCACCGGGCCATCTATACTTACACCTGACCATCTATACTTACACCTGACCATCTCTATTCACATCTGACCTTCTCGATTCACACCTGACCATCTATATTCACCCCTGACCATCTATATTCACACCGGACCATCTATATTCACCCCTGGCCATCTATATTCACACCTGACCATCTGTACTCACACGTGGCCATCTATACTCACATCTGACCATTTCTTCACACCTGACCATCTATACTTACACCTCACGGTCTATATTCACCCCTGACCATCTCTATTCACCCCTGACCATCAATATTCACACCGGACAATCTATACTCACACCTGACCATCTATATTCACACCTGACCATCTATACTCACACCTGACCATCTATATTCACCTCTGACCATCTATACTCACTCCTGACCATCTATATTCACTCCTGACCATCTCTATTCACACCTGATCATCTAGGGAAAATTTTGTCCTGCCTACATAATTCTCACACACATCTTGGCAGGCTAAAATGAATTGTTCATCGCCAATCCACTTAACGTACGCATCTTGGGACACTATGTGGCAATTTAGAGTGGCCAATCCACCTAACTACACACCTTGGGACAGTAATGGTCTATTTAGCATGGTCAATCCACCTTAACAACACATCCTGGGACACTAAGGGGATTTTAACATGTCCAATTCTCCTCTCATCCACATCTTGGGGTGCAAGAGGAAATTTAGCCTGGTCAATCCACCACTCGCACACATCTTGGGACATTTAATGGAATTTAGCATGGCCAATCTATGCCTTGGGTCACTAAGGGGAATTTAGCATGGCAAATCTCTTACACTTCTTGGGACACTCAGGGCCAATCCACCTCACCTACACATCTTCAAACACTAAAGGAGCAATTTAGCACGGCCAATCCACATCTTGTACACATCTTGGGACACTAAGGGGCAATTTAGCCTGGCCTACACGCTTCTCACATGCATCTTGGCACACTGAGATGATTTTAGCAAGGCCAATCCACCTAACATGCCCATTTGGGACCCTAAAGGGCAATTTAACATGGCCAATCCACCTAAACTACACACCTTGGGACACTTAGGGGCAACTTAGCATGGCCAATCCCCCTAACTTACGCATTTTGGGATAGTAATGGACAGTTTAGCATGGCCAATCCACCAAACCTCCACATTTTGGGACACTAAGAGGCAATTTAGCCTGGCCAATTCACCTATCTTACACATCATGGGACACTAACAGGATTTTAACACGCCCAATTCTCCTCTCATCTACATCTTGGGGCGCTAAAGGAAATTTAGCATGGTCAATCCACCACTCGCACACATCTTGGGACACTAAGGGGAGAATTAGCTCGTCCAATCCCTCTAAGTTACACATCTTGGGACACTAGGGAGGAATCCACCTTCCCTCCACATCTTCGAACAAAAAGGGGTAATTTAACGTGGCCAATCCACATCTCGTACACATCTTGGAACTGTAAGAGGATATTTTGTATGGCCAATTCAGGGCTCATAAATATCTTGGGAAACTAAGAGGCAACTTAACCTGGCGAATCCACCTCTCATACACACCTTGGGACACTAAGGGCCAATCCACCAAACCTCCACATTTTGGGACACTAAGAGGCAATTTAGCATGGCCAATTCACCTCTCATACACATCTTGGAACACGAAGGGGATTTTAACATGTCCAATTCTCCGCTCATCTACATCTCGGGATGCTAAACTTAATTTAGCATGGCCAATCAACCTAACCCACACATCTTTGGACTGTGGGAGGAAACTGCAGCACCCGGAGGAAACCCACGCAGACACGAGGAGAATGTGCAAACTTCACACAGACAGTGGCCTGAGCTGGGAATCAAACCTGGGTCACTGGAGCTGTGAAGAATCAGTGCTACCCACTGTGCTGCCATGTCGCTGTTGAGTTTGTTGGTATTTTTCCATGTTGTAATTGTTGTTGGACTTGTTGGTGTTTTTCAATGTTGAGGTTGTTGTTGGATTTATTGGTGTTTTTAACTGTTGAAGTTGTTGAATTTGTTTTTCTTTTTTGATTCTAGGTTGTTGAATGTGTTGATGTTTTTCAATGTTGAGGTTGTTGTTGGATTTATTGGTGTTTTTCAATGTTGAGGTTGTTGTTGGACTTGTTGGTGTTTTTCAATGGTGATGTTGTTGTATTTGTTGCTTTGTTTTCAATGTAGAAGTTATTGTTGGAATTGTTAATGTTTTTCACTGTTGAGGCTGTTGTTGAATTCGTTGGTGTTTTCAACGTTGAGGTTGTTGTTGGATTTGTTGGTGTTTTTAACTGTTGAGGTTGTTGGATTTGTTGCTTTGTTTTCAATGTAGAAGTTATTGTTGTAATTGTTAATGTTTTTCACTGTTGTTGTTGAATTTGTTTATGTTTTTCAATGTTGTAGTTGTTGGATTTGTTGGTGTTTTTGTTCATGTTGAGGTTGTTGTTGGATTTGTTGGTGTTTTTCAATGTTGATGTTGTTGTTGGGTTTGTTGGTGTTTTTTAATGTTGAGGTTGTTGTTGGATTTGTTGGTGTTTTTCAATGTTGAGGTTGTTGTTGGATTTGTTGGTGTTTTTTAATGTTGAGGTTGTTGTTGGGTTTGTTGGTGTTTTTTAATGTTGAGGTTGTTGTTGGATTTGTTGGTGTTTTTCAATGTTGAGGTTGTTGTTGGGTTTGTTGGTGTTTTTCAATGTTGAGGTTGTTGTTGGGTTTGTTGGTGTTTTTTAATGTTGAGGCTGTTGTTGGGTTTGTTGGTGTTTTTCAATGTTGAGGTTGTTGTTGGATTTGTTGGTATTTTACAATGTTGAGGTTGTTGTTGGGTTTGTTGGTGTTTTTCAATGTTGAGGTTGTTGTTGGGTTTGTTGGTGTTTTTCAATGTTGAGGTTGTGTGGGTTTTCTCCGGGTGCTCCGGTTTCCTCCCATACCCCAAAAATGTGCTCTTAGGCTGATTGGTGCAACAAATTGTCCCTAAATTAGTCTCCCCTCAATCTTCCCCAATAGGTGTAGACAAAGGTCATGGGTAGAGGAGGGCACTCATAATGTTAAAATGGCGGCGGGGGCTCGTTGGGCCGAAAGGCCAGTTTCCTGGGCTGTGTTGTTCTTTGTTCTTTGTAACCTCAACATTGAAATCCAACAACAAATCCAACAACAACCTCAACATTGAAAAACACCAACAAATCCAACAACAACCTCAACATTGAAAAGCACCAACAAATCGAACAACAACCTCAACATTGAAAAACACCAACAAATCCAACAACAACCTCAACATTGAAAAGCACCAACAAATCCAACAACAACCTCAACATTGAAAAACACCAACAAATCCAACAACAACCTCAACATTGAAAAGCACCGACAAATCCAACAATAACATCAACAATGAAAAGCACCAACAAATCCCATAACAACCTCAACAATGAAAAGCACCAACAAATCCAACAACAACCTCAACATTGAAAAGCACCAACAAATCCAACAACAACCTCAACATTGAAAAGCACCAACAAATCTAACAACAACCTCAACATTGAAAAACTCCAACAAATCCAACAACAACCTCAACATTGAAAAACACCAACGAATTAAAGAATAACATCAAAATTGAGAAATATCTACAATTTCAACAACTACATCAGCAAAAAACACCAACAAATCCAACAACAACCTGAGAATGAGAAAAAAAACATTATTTCCAACAACAAACTAAACATTGAAAAACACCAACAATTTTGTACAACCTTGACACACTACAGGGCAACATGTCATGGCCAATCAACCTAAGCTACACATCTTGGGACAGTACGAGGCAATGTGGTTTGGACAAACATCTCAAACAACCATCTCAACATTGAAAAACACCAACAAATCCAACAAAAACCCAAACTGAACCACCAACAAATCCAACAACAACCTGAGAAAGAAATAAACACCAATATTTCCAACAACCAAAAAATTAAAAACAAAACAATTCAACAACAACCTCAAAATTGAAAAACTCCAACAATTTCAACAACAACCACAACTGCAAACAACACCAACAAATCCAGCAACAACTTCAGTATTGGGAAAAACCCAAAAAATCCAACACCAACCTCAATATTGAAAACAACAACCTCAACATTAAAAACACCAACAAATCCAACAACAACCTGAGAATGAAAAAAAATTCTAACAACAACCTAAAAATTGATAAAAAACCCCAACAAGTTCAACAAGAACCTCAACAGCAACACTCCAACAACAACTTCAACATTGAAAAACACCAACAAATCCAACAACAACCTGAGAAAGAAATAAACACCAATATTTCCACCAACCAAAAAATAAATACAAAACAAATTCAGCAACAATCTCAGATTTGAAAACCAGCAACAATTTCAACAACAACCACAACTGCAAAATAAAATCAACAATCCAACAACAACCTCAAAATTGAAAAAAAATCCAACAAGTTCAACAACAACCTCAAAATTGAAAAACACCAACAAGACCCAGACCCAGAGACCCAGACACTCAGAGACACAGAGACACCGAGACACCGCGACTCAGAGACACAGAGACTCAGAGACAGAGAGACTCAGAGACTCAGAGACAGAGAGACGCAGCGACACAGCGACTCAGAGACACAGGGACACAGAGATTCAAAGAATCAGGGACACAGGGACACAGAGACAGAGGGACTCAGAGACACAAAGTTTCTGAGACAAGGAGGCACAGGAACACCGAGACTGCAGGAATCAGAGACACAGAGACTCAGAGACCGAGGGAAACTGAGACACCGAGACCTGAGACTCAGAGACACAGAGTCACCGAGACACCGAGAATCAGAGACACAGAGACTCTGAGACACAGTGACGCAGAGATTCAAAGACTCAGAGACACAGGGACACAGAGACACCGAGACTCAGAGACACCGAGACTCAGAGACACTGAGAGTCAGAGACACAGAGACACAGAGGCACCGAGACTCAGAGACTCAGAGACACAGAGACTCAGAGACACAGAGACACCGAGACTCAGAGACTCAGAGACACCGAGACACCGAGACATAGAGAGTCAGAGACTCAGAGACACAGAGAGACTGAGACTCACAGACTCACAGGCGCACAGACTCAGACACACCGAGGCACAAGACGCAGAGACACGGAGACACTGAGACTCAGAGACACCGAGACTCAGACACTCAGAGACACAGACTCAGAGACACAGAGACAGGCACAGAAACACAGAGACACAGAAAACCTGAAACTCAGAGACACAGAGAACATAAGAACATAAGAAATAGGAGCAGGAGTAGGCCATCTAGCCCTTCGAGCCTGCCCCGCCATTCAATAAGATCATGGCTGATCTGTCGTGACTCAGTTCCACATTCCCGCCCTCTCCCCATAACCCTTAATCCCCTCGCTTATCAAAAACCCATCAACCCGCATCTTAAAAATATTTAGCGAGGCAGCCTCCACCACTTCAACGGGCAGAGAATTCCAGAGATTCACCACCCTTTGAGTGAAGAAGTTCCTCCTCAACCCCGTTCTAAACCGCCCCCCCCTTTATCTTGAGGCTGTGCCCCCTAGTCCTACTGTCCTTTCTGAGTGGGAAGAGCCTCTCCACCTCTATCCTATCCATCCCATTCATCATCTTATACGTCTCAATGAGATCTCCCCTCATTCTTCTAAACTCTAACGAGTACAAGCCTAGTTTATTCAGCCTCTCGTCATAGCTCAACCCCCTCAACTCCGGCATCAGCCTAGTAAACCTCCTCTGCACTCCCTCCAAGGCCAAAATATCCTTGCGTAAGTGCGGCGACCAAAACTGTACACAGTACTCCAGCTGCGGCTGCACCAATGCCCTATACAGCTGCAGCAAGACCTCTCTACTTTTATATTCAATCCCCCTCGCTATAAAGGCCAGCATCCCATTCGCCTTCCTGACCACCTGCTGCACCTGCAGGCTGGGTTTTTGCGACTCATGCACAAGGACCCAGAGGTCCCTCTGCACCGTCGCCTGCTGCAGTCTCTCTCTCTGTCTCTGTCTCTCTCTCTATCTCTCTCCTTGTCGCTGTCTCTCTCTCTCTCTGTCTCTCTCTGTCTCTCTCTGACTCTGTCTCTGTCTGTCTCTCTCCCTGTCTCTCTCTGTCTCTTTCTCTCTCACTGCCTGTGTCTCTCGCTCTGTCTGACTCTGTCTCTCAGTCACTCTCTCTCACTCCTTGTCTCAGTCTCTCTCTCTCTGTCTCTCTCACTCTCTTGGTCTCTGTCTCTCTCTGTCTCTCACCCTGTCTCTCTCTTTCTCACACTCTCTCTCTGTCTCTCACTCACTTTCTCTCTCTCTCTCCCTCTGTCTATCTCCCTCTCTCTCTGTCTCTCTCACTTTGTCTCTCTCACTCTGTCTCTCTGTCTCTCACTCTCTGGCTCTCTCCCTCTCCCACACACACACTGTCTCTCTCTCTCTCTCTCTCTGTCCCTCTCTCTCTCTCTCGCCTACTCTATCTCACTCTCTCTCTGTCTCTCTCGCTCTCAGTCTCCTTCTCTCGCACTCTCTCTGTCTCACTCTCTGTCTCTCTCTCTCAATCTCTGTCTCTCTCTCTCAGTCTCTCTGTCTCTCTCTGTCTCATTCTTTGTCAGTTTCTCTCTCTCTCACTGTCTCTCTCTCTCTCTCTCTATCTCACTGTCACTCTCTCTCTCCTTGTATCTGTCTCTCTCTCCCTCTGACTCTCTCTGTCTCTCAATCTCTGTGTCTCTCGCTCTGTCTGTCTCTATCCCTCTGTCACTCTCTCTCACTCCGTGTCTCTGTCTCTCTCTCTCCCTCTGTGTTTCTCTCCTTCACTCTCTCTCTGTCTCTCTCTGTCTCTCACTCTCTATCACTCTCTCTCTCTCTCTCTCTCTCCCTCTCTCTCTCTCACTCTGTCTCTCCCTTTCTCTCTCCTTGCCTCTGTCTCTCTCTCCCTCTGTGTCTCTCTCTGTCTCCCTTTCTCTCTCTGTCGCCCTCTCCCTCTCTCTCTCTATCTCTGTCTCTCTCTGTCTCTCTCCCTGTTTCTCTCTCTCTCTGTCTATCTCTCTCTCTCACTCTCTGTGTCTCTCGATCCGTGTCTCTATCTCTCTGTCACTCTCTCTCACTCCTTGTCTCTGTCTCTCTCTCCCTCTGTGTCTCTCTCAGTCTCTCTTTGTCTCTCTCTCTCGCTCTCTCCCTCTCTCTCCCTGTCTCTCTCTGTCTCTCTCCCTCACTCTATGTCTCTCTCTCTCTCACTGTCTCTGTCTCTCTCTCTCTGTCCCTGTCTCTCTCAAGGTCTCTCTCTCTCTCTGACT